>NC_133666.1:140141825-140241552 GCF_037893015.1 Macrotis lagotis | reverse complement strand
AAACTCACATTTTATATGTGAGCCAACAGATGCCCCAGAAGGGAAAGTTACTTACCCAATGTCACACAACAAGATAGTGATCAAGTATGCACTAGATTCTAGGTGTCTTGATTCTAAGGTCTATCATATTCATTTTGATATGCTTGGGATAATTGAAACTAGTAAACTTATAATCATATCATAAAATATAGAGCTGTAAGAGCATTCTTTTTTTACTTCAACCTCTAAATCCTCTAAATAAATTCATGCATCTTTATCAATACCTTTGAATTCATATTTGTTAAAGGTGGGATATTTGTATTTCTATATCTCCAGACCTCTCTCAGGCATAAGCTCCAATACCAAACTATCATCTCTTTAAATAAATACTTCATGAAAAGCAATATTATACATTAAAACAAGCAACTATGCTTGTTTGATAACTATTTACATTTAAGCTAAATAATTTCAATGCATAGATTACCACAATACTTCTTCAGTTTCTGTTCAAATCTTTAGCAGATTTCAATGTATATCATTTTAATTCTTTCTTCCTATGATTATAACTGTGTACCCTATTCATCTGTTTCTTTTTTTATAAGGAGTATACTGTTTCTGAAATATCTTTCCAAACTTGTTCATATTGCTCCTATTGTTCACCTTATTCACTTTGTTGTATCTCATTATTTTTTGTCACAATTTATTTAAATGTTTTCTTATTGTTCAACATTTAAATCATTTATATTCTTTTCAATCTATATAATTTAGATATAAAAATCTTTGAACAGAAGACTCTCATTTGCCTCTCAGAATAATAGTAATATCAACAATACTAGAAATAATAGCAGGAATAAGTTAACAAACATTTATTAAGCAACTACCACGTACCTGATCCTATGCCAGGCACCTTAAAGATATTATCTCCTTTGATCCTCATAACCGATCTGTGAAATAAAGACTATTATTGCCCTCATTTTATAGTTAAGGAAATCGAAGCAGATGTAGATAAAGTGCCCTAGATCTTTCATCTAATAAGTGTGTGAGGTCAAATTTGACCTCAGGTCTTCTTGGTTCCAGGGCCAGCTTTGACAGCAGGACTTTAATAATTGGAAATGTCTAATATTTCTAATAGCATTTATTTTGTACCTGGTACTTTGTGAAGCACTTTACAAGCATTATCTCATTTTTTTCCCTCACAACAATCTTGGGAGGTAGGTATTCTTATTATCTACATTTTATAGTTGAAGAAACTGAGATAAACAGAAGTGAGGTGACTTGTCCAAGGTCACAGTGCTGGTGAATGTCTGAGGCCATTATTTGAATTCAATTCTTCCTGACTTCAGGATCATCTGCCTTGCTTTGCTTAAAATCACACAGCCAGTATGAGGCAAAAAGACTTTAATCCAGGTTTTCTTAATTTCTAGACCATTCTTTATCTACTAAATTATTCTGCCCCTAGAATTTACATTCTTTTTTATAATTTTGGCAAGTTTTTTAGAGCTGATTCATAGGGATTCCTACCAAAGTTAGTTGAATTCATTTTCTGAAGTATCTTGAGTACATTTGATAAGAATCTTAACTTAAATAAGGTTTTCCTTTCCAATTGAGGTTATTGTTTAGTGAGTGACAGAACTGATAAGAGAGGCCGACTCCAGGGGTGTAATCAGAAATGTGTTGTTTCAAGTGGTACTCTTTTTAAATTTTTTTATTTTTTTATTTTATATTTATTTATTTATTTATTTATTCTTATTTTTGTACAAATGATTTTTTATACATTACTAAAATATTCTTGTTCAAGTGCAAATGTAATACCCCCCTCTCCCAATATAGACCAGCATGAGCAATAAAGTAAAGGAAAGAGAAAAAAATAAAATTAATGATAATGATAATGATAATGATAATGATAATGATAATGATGATGATGATGATGATAATAATAATAATAATAATAATAATAATAATAATAATAATAATAATAAGGGCAGTCAGGTGATGCAGTGGACAGAGCAGTGGCCCTGGATTCAGGAGCACCCGAGCTCAAATCTGGCCCCAGATGCCCAACAATCACCCACCTGTGTGACTCTGAGCAAGCCACCCCAACCCCATTGCCCCGCAAAAAGGAAAAAAACCCCAAAATAAATTAAAATAATGATAATCATAATAGTAGGGGTGGCCAGGTGGTGCATCAGACAGAGCACTGGCCCTGGAACCAGGAGCACCTGGCTCTAAATCTGGCCTGACACCCAACAATCACCCAGCTGTGTGGCCCTGGGCAAGCCACCCAACCCCATTTGCCCTGCAACACCCCTTAATAATAATAACAATAATAATAATAAATAATAACAATAGTGATGATGATGATAAATGTGCTTCAGTCTATGTTCCAACACCTCCAGCTCTGTCGCTGGTGGATCGCAGTCTTTATGATAAGTCCATCACAAAAGCTACTTCTATATTTTTCCACTGTTGCTATTGCTGATTGCAACTCCCTCCATTTGTATTTCCCCACTACCAAATACTATATTTTCTCTCTCCTTTCACTCTGTCCCTCTTCTTAAATGTGCTATAGAGTAGCTGAGTGTTGCAGGAGGCAGAACCCCAGCCCTGGGGCCAAGAGGCCCTGAGCCCATACACCACCCCTTAGCCCCAGCATCCGCCTGGGCCTGTGGTCCTGGACAGGCCATCCAATCCCAGCCCCTTGCAAGAAGTAAAAAAGAAAATGTGTTATGTCTGACCACTTTCCTCCCATGGTCCACCCTCTCCTCCTTCACTCACATCCCCTCCCCACCCTTATCCCTTCTTTCCTTCTTACTCTTGATGTCTATACCCCATTGAGTATATATATATATATATATATATATATATATATATATATATATATGTATATGCTGTTTCCTCTCCTAGCCACCTCTGATGAGAGCAAAGTCTCATTCATTCCCCCTTGCCTTCCCCCCCTCCATATCATTGCAATAGCTCATTGTAATAAAAATAAAATTTATTCTATGAAATATTTTTTCCACCTCTCCTTTCTCTTACTTCCATTACATTTCCATTTTAACCATTGACTCCATTTCTACACTATGTTATATCTTCAAATTCAGCTCTCTCCCATGCTTCATCTTTAAAGGCTCCCTTCTACCTGCTCTATTAAATGAGAAGGTTCATATGAGTATTATCAGTATCATTTTTCTATGCAGCAATACATGTAGTTCATCATCATTAAGTCCCTCACATTTTATCCTTCTCTACTCTCTATACTTTACCTGAGTCCTGTATTCAAAAATCAAACTTTCTGTTCAGCTCTGGTCATTTCAACAGGCACATCTGAAATTCCCCTGGTTCATTGAAAGTCCATCTTTTCCCCTGGAATATGACATTCAGTTTTGCTGGGTAGTTGATTCTCAGTTGCATTCTGAGCTCTTTTGCCTTCTGGAATATAATATTCCAAGCCCTATGAGCTTTTAATGTAGTTGCTGCTAAGTCCTGTGTGATCCTGACTGCAGCTCCACAATATTTGAATTGTGTCCTTCTGGCTGCTTGTAATATTTTCTTTTTGACTTGGGAGTTCTGGAAGTTGGCTATAGTATTCCTGTATTTTTTGCGGGGGGATCTCTTTCTGGGGGAGATCGATGGATTCTCTTAATTTCTAATTTTGCCCTCTGCTTCCAGGATATCTGGGCAATTTTCCTGTAGGAATTCTTTGAAAATTATGTCAAGGCTATTTTCCTGATCATGACATTCAGGTATCCCAATAATTTTAAAATTATCTTTCCTGAATCTGTTTTCCAGATCAGATGTTTTTTCAATGAGATGTTTCACATTTTCTTCTAATTTTTCATTCTTTGGGTTTTGAAGTATTGCATCTTGATTTCTCATAAAGTCAGCAGCTTCCTGTAGTTCCATTCTACATCTGAAGGATTTATTTTCCTCAGAGAGTTTTCTTATCTCTTTTTCCATCTGACCAATTCTTCTTTTTAAAGCATTCTTCTCCTCAATTACTTTTTGAACCATTTTATCCATTTGACCTATGCTGGTTTTTAACATGCAATTTTCTTCAGCATTTTTGGATCTCCTTGAGTAAGCTGTTGACTTTGTTTTCATGTTTTTCCTGTGTCTCTCTCACTTATTTCCCCAATTTTTCTTCTATCTCCCTCACTTGATTTTCAAAATTTTTTTTGAGCTGTGTCATAGCCTGAGCCCAATTTCCATTTTTCCTTGCAGTCTTTAGATGCAGGAGCTTGGACTTCATGTTCAGATTGAGTATTTTAATCCTTCTTGGGATCATAGACAAAGTATTTCTCAATAGTGTTCCTCTTTTTTCTCTGTTTACTAGATTCCCTGGCCTGTGCCTGGCTTTGGGTTGCTTTCTGAGCTTTTGAGTGTCATTGGATCATCTCCCACCAAGGATCTCTGTGTGTGAGGCTCTGACTTCCCTCCTCGTCTGTGAATGACCACAAGCACACCCCTCTGTCATGGGCCTGTGTTGGGGGGACCCTGTTCTCCTATGGGGTCCTAGACTGTGATCAGGATCTGAATGTGGTCAGAGCCTCAGAGTCCTGTTCCAGGTACAGAGGAAAGACCTTGGGAGTCTCTCTCCACCCCTCTATCTAGGCTGAGCATTCAAGACTGAGTTGCCTGGGAGTTCCTGCTTATGGGCTCCGCCTGCTTCCTTTTCCTGGATCTGGGCTGTGGAGGCCATTCTGCTTGCTGAGTGCCATGAGGGCTGGCTTTCATGGGATCGCTCTGGCAGAGGCCCCCCACTGATCTTCCAAGTTGTTCCCGATGCTTCTCAGGGTGTAGGTCAGGAAACTGCCCCCTCCCCACTGCTGTGAGCCATGGCTCCTGGCAACCTCAGGCTTCCTCTGGGAGGCTGAAGTTCCTTCACTCTAGTGGGCCACCCCTCTAACCCCTGGAGCTGAGCCTTTCTGCTATTTTCCAGGTTACCTTGGGCTGGAGAACTGCCTCACTGGATCCCTCTGTGGGTTTTGTCTCTCAAAAATTCAGTTAGAGTACTTATTTTATGAGTTTTGAAATATTATAAAGAGAGAGCACCTAAGAGATTCTCTTCTCCTCTCACCATCTTGGCTCTGCCCCCAAATGGTATTCTTTAATGAGCAAATGGCAGCAGTCTATTGATCTTTCCTTTTTTTTTTAGGTTTTTTTTTGCAAGGCAAATGGGGGTTAAGTGGCGTGCCCAAGACCACACAGCTAGGTAATTATTAAGTGTCTGAGACCAGATTTGAACCCAGGTACTCCTGACTCCAAGGCCAGTGGTTTATCCATTACGCCACCTAGCCGCCCCCTGATCTTTCCTTTTTGAGCCTGGATATTCTTCTTTCTGAATCTATAGTTTTATAAAAAGGAGCCATTTTGAGTACCTCTCCTTCTTTTGTTAGTCATCTTTATTTAGTTACCAGATCCTGTTCAGTTTTTTAGATGTCTTTCTTCAATTCCATTTCCACAGACACCAGCTCAAATATAAACTTCATTATCTCATATGAGGTCTAATACATCAGTCCACTGAGTGTTTTCCTGATCTCCATTTTTGTCCTCTCTCTAGTTCATCCATCATTAAGTACCAGCACAGCTTTTAAACATTACTTTCACCATATAATTGCTTTGGTTAGACACTATTAGAGACCCTTTGTTCTTTAAAGGAATGTTTGAATCCCTTCAAGGGTGTTGTGAAGATCAAATGAAAAAATGAATATAAATTGTAATGTAAAAATGTAATATAAACTGTAAAAAAAAATATAAATGCGATTTGTTGCTGTTCTAAAATTAGCAGTTCTGCAGTCAGATGATGATTGTGTTCTGTGAACTTTCTATTGGAGTATTGTTGAGCTCAAGCAATGTTCATAGAGCCAAGGAAGTGAGGGGGAATATTATGTAGGTAAATGTCGAATAATAGTTTTCTCAGGGAAAAGTAAAGTTTGTAAACAATGTAAATTTATCCTACATTACTAGCACTTTCTTAAATCCAGACTATCCTGAAAAAATTAATTCCCTGGTTTGAAGTGACTGCTGATTTTTGAGATGTCAGTACTCATACCAAAATTTAATAATAGACTCTAGCAAACATTTTAGAATTGACTCCAATTTATTCCTGCTTAACACTTAAGGACAATGATAATGTTGCTGTATGAGGAAAGGTAAGTATTCTAAGAAATGGTAAGGGAAAAATCATTGGAAATTGTGCCTAACTGGAATATTTTCTCTTTCTTAGCCTTATAAAAGCTAAAGTCTGGTTTCTGGATTACTGTTTTTCTGATTTTTTTTTAATTTATCTGTGTGTTGTATGTCCTAGGGAAGAGTCCCATGGAAAGCTTTTGATCAGAAATTAGCAATTTCCCTTTCAAATTGACCACTTTCAAAGGACCAATTCTCTAATTACAGTATGCCCAATTCTGATTGTGAAGTTTATACATGTATTTTTACATCCTCTCTACAATAGCAATTTTTTCTGAACTGTCCATGAACCCTGAGGGCCTTCCCCTCCCAGAGTTTTTTTGAGTAGGCAAAATGGAGCATCTATTTTCCTCTTTTCTTATTTAGCTTTAAATCACAGAATGAGTTTTACCTCAAATAAACTGAGGCCTGGAATAGACAGCTTAAAATGGTCCAAGTTTCTCACGGCATCTGGGGTCATCTCTAGTTGTTCTGAGTCATATCTTGCCCACTGGACTCAGATGACTAGAGGATTGAGTGAGGTTTGTGACTTTCACTTAAATCCAACTTATTTGCAAGTCAAGACATCACTCTCTAGATGTCATTGGTCTTCTTCTAGAATTAAGGACAAACAACAACTTCCTTAATGTTTCACTGCATATCTTTAGCATGACTAACAATGCTTAGAATAGGACTGCTGAAATCTAGTAAATTAAAGTTATAACAAAGTCTACAGCTATTTAATATTTGAAAACAGACTTTGTTCAGCTTTCTTTCCCTTGTGCTCCACTATCTCTCTTAAGGTATTTGGTTGATTTTTATTGATTGGTAAATCACAAATATTAATGAAAACTCACCCTGAAAATTAATTCAAAGTTTAGAAAATATTTTTGTTATAATACCTGGTGAATTATTTTAAATGACCTACTTAACTTAATATTTTTGTCTATGGTGTCTCATAGATCTTGAATACCTTCCTCACTCAGTTTTGTCAATTACAATCTTACCCATTCTTCAATGATCATTTCAGACATAATTTGGCCAAGAGGTTGCCCATGTCTCCTCATCAGAAATAATATTTTCCTGATTTGAATTTTCATAGACCTTTGGTTATATTTCATATGTGTACATTTAACATTTTATTTTGTGTCGATCAATTAATTAAAAATCATTTATTGCGCATCTGCTGGGTGACATGCAGTAAGATAGATTCTATAGATACAGAGCAAAGAACTTACATTCTACTGGGGATATAATATGTATATGGACTCATGATGTATATAGCATATGCATAAAAAACTAAATCCAAGAAAATTATGGAAAAGTAGGCAATTTTAAGGAGGAGGATGAGATAAGGCTTGTTGCAGATGATGATGTTTGAGCTGAGCTCTGAATAAAATTGGAATTCTTAAGAAGCAGAGCTGAAGAGGAAGAGAATTCCACATGTGGAAGACAATGTGTGCAAAAGTTGGAGATAGGAGATGGAGTGTGAAATATAAGGAAGAGGATGAAGATAAGTTTTACTGGAACATAGATTCTGTGAAGGAGAGCATTGTATAAGGAGACCAGGAAGTTAGACTGAAGACATTTTCATTGTGAAAGACTGTAAACACCAAATAAAAGATTTTGAACTTGAGTATAGAGGCAATTGGAATTTCTTGAGCAAAGTGCATGGAGAATATTATTTATTATAATAACTAAAAGGGGATGTTTTCTAAAGAAACCAATGTGAGTATACAGGGAACTTATCAGAATACTTAAATGTTTAGAAAGACAGGTAAGGAAAATGAAATCTATAGAAATAGGACAGGTTGCTAAGTCTCAGAATGAACTGAGGGTGTCAGAGAAAGCAATGTATAGCAAGTGTTATTTTTATGTCTGTTTGGGAAAAGAGAAAACTCATAAGAGGGGTAGAGCTGCTGCTCAGAATAGTTGGGACAATGACAAAAGATGATAGGGAGAATAAAGTTCCATAACTATTATTTTTGCTTCTTTTTTAATCTGCTGAGAGGAATGAGCTTTGGATTGAAAAGATTAGAACAAATTTTGGCAACAGGAATTAAATTATGCAAGTTATCTCAAAAGAGCTCTTAGCTGTCCTCTATGAGTTTCATCATCAGGTTTGTACTTCTTTCCAGAGTACCAAAAGACCTGCAATTATGGTGTTATTGAGTCATTATCAGTGATCTTCAAAAGATTGGAAACAATTAGAGAATTATTTTAGGATTGGATAGTGGCACATATTGACAAAATGGAAGAAATTAAATGTACAAATGGCAAGAGAATGAGTTAAGAAAATTTTAGAACAAATGAAATTTGCTTATTATGTTTATATGTAAAATATTTATACAGGTTATAAAAACAACTTCACAATTGATGAGACATGGCTAGACAGAAGTTTGTCTGGAAGTTTTTATGAATTGCAAGCTCAATATAAATGAACAACATGATATGGCAGCCAAAGGATGTAATATAATCTTAGTCTCAAACTATACAATGACCAGATGATGAGAGGTGCAGGAGAGGAAGAGGTCTAAGATGATAAATAGTTACCAATCAAACAACATAATTTCAAAGGTTACAGTGTCAGACAAGTAGATAAAAATGATTAATAAGCACTTTATATATTACAATTCACATTGCTGAATGATGGAAATTCTAATATAGCCAAAAAAGGCTGTTTTTGCTATCAGGCAGTTTACATTCTGATCGGGGAATATAACAAAATGGAACTGAAAAGTGAGGGATGAAAAAGAAAGAAGGTACAAGTGGCAGTTACAGTAGTGAAGTCCAGAGAGACATATGCAAAACTAGGAGAGGGATTAAGCATGACTTTCTTGGACTGTTTCTCAAAATGGAGGTCTCTGGAAGGGACTCAACAATAGGGCAATATATGAAGGGCTTATATGAGAGTGAGAAAGCTACAGTACTGAGGGTATTTCAAGATTGAGAAAGCAGCTAATCAGAAGCATATTATGGAGGGCAAGGTAAAGGGTAATCAGTTGAATTTCTGTACTTGATATATAGCACTAAGATGATTGGAAAAAAAAGGTTGGGAAGTGGTGGTATAAGGGTTGGTTGAATTTTGCTTAAGCATTCAGGGACATTGTATTACTTGAACTAGAAAAGTAAGTGATAGGCATTTCCTATACATAGTGTTCACAAAATCTTTTGACTCAAACTAACATCCTCAGGTGTCTTTTGATTGATAAAGACTCCTTTAATTTTATTTCAAGTTTTCTGAAAAATCTTGTAGATGAGCTACTGTTATATAAGTCTTTGACTTTGGATAAAGTCCCAAAAGGAATTGGCAGCTATTGGAAGCTGTGGTGCTGGGACCTAGTGTTATGGTACTTGAGATAAGATATAGGATCAGTCTTGAATCCTAGATATGAAGATATGATGTCTGAAACTCAAGTCTGGAGATGAAAGGCATGTCAAGTACAACTTTGGTCTTGGATTGCATCTAGTCTAGTAAGTGTCTTTTCCCTAGATATAGCACAACTGCAACATTGATGAAGTGAGTCTAGGCAGAGGAGTTTCCTGGTCACCTTGAGACCTGTCCACCTTACCTTCTTCTGTGTGGAGTTTCAAACCTTACTGAGTTTTGGTGGGGCAAAAAAACCCCATCTTAAATGGACCCTGCAATGTCTCAGGCTGTGTGTGGGAGCCTTGAAGTATTTGGAACTGAGTGAACTGAACCTTGCTTCAAAATTACTTCATAATTCAATTCCTTTTGATTATTGAGAGAAATGTTTACCACATTATGTATGTCTTTGTCTTAACTGATGCTTTTAAATTTTACCTTTACTTTACAGATATGAACACATGGGTGCTTCAAAGACCTGAAGAGTCTCTGGGCTAGCATCCCTGTCTTTAATTGGAACTATTTTAGTCTATTTCAATGTATTCCTTTTCACAAAAATACCATCTCAGCTCTACTCTACTAGCAATAATTTATTCTCTATCCAGCATCTAATAACAATAAAAAAATCACCAACCCAGAGTCAAAGGACTTGGGTTCAAATTTCACCTCTGATACTTATTGCATTTGTGATCTACCTTCCCTGGGCCTCAGTTTCCTCAAACTAAAATGATGGGTTTTGGCTAGATAAGTTCCTGCTACCTCTAGGATCCTCTGATTCTTTTGGAAGACTTCAGAGTTTTCAGAGATAAGTTAAAATGTTGTTGTCCTTGTGTGTTAGAAGAAGAAGTGTGCTAGATGCAGTTCCTCCTTTCATAAAAGGAAAGGGTCTTTTACAAGTGTTATAGACTGAATATCATGTGGTAAATTCTACCTAAATGTCTTTCCATGTTATAAAGTATTTCTTGAGGATTCCACTATTAATTCAATGGAAATTTATTTTTCAAAATTGGAACCTCTCTCCTCTATTGAAAAGTACTGGCATAAGAACTTCCAGGTAAATAACACTTGTTACCAATGTATATCAATACTTTGTCAAAAACATAGGATTAACTGATTTGCCCAAGATTACACAGCTAAGTAATTATTAAGTTTCTGGGGTTACATTTGAAGTCAGGTCCTCCTGACACTAGAACTGGCTCTCTATCCCCTGAGCCACCTAGCTCTCCCCTTACTTAATAATTAAAAATAATGTTTTCCCCATTCTTCTATGCCCTTGTTCCCCCCAATAAAGAGTTGTTTCCTTTAGGGCAATGATAATATCATTAGTACACAACACAATACCTTGGCCCTAGAAGAGACCTAATAAATTCTTTTTGAATTGAGAGTTGTTGTGATAATCAAATAAAACTCATAGAATTATATATTGGATTCATAATGACTTTAGAATATTTAAAGTGTTAAATGGACATTAAAATTAATTAATAATCATTAAACATTTATTAATCACTCATTATAAGGAAAGGACTGGGTTAGGTACTAGATCAAGGGTTCTTAACTTGAGATCTTTGAATTTATTTTTGAAACTATTTAATGTCTATTTAAATAATATTATTTTATTCTTTAATCTAATATATTTTATTTTTTGTATTTAAAAACCTGGATCTGAGATGGGATCCATGAAAAAAAAGCATTGAGAATGTCTGTATTGGGGAAACCCAAAGAGAAATAAGACATGGTGATTGGACTCAAAAGGTCTATAGTCTAGTACATAAAATGGTATGTATTGGAATAATTACTGTATGAACAAGAATATAGTGAGTGTACAATAGTTTAGAGTGTGATCAATGAATCAATGAATCAATCAACAAGTAATCATTGTGGTGGATAATGTTGCAGTCAATGAAATGATTCCCACTTTAAAGGAACCCAGATAGCATACCAAAAAACCCCCATTAAAGTCAAGAGAGTGCTATTTTGGAGAACTCACTTTCTTCTGGAGAACTTCTTCCTGGAGCAATCAGGAAAGGATTTATGGAAGAGACTGCATTGGGGCTACTCCTCAAAGGTTGAATAAGTTAAAGATATAAGTTTATCTTTACCTGATATATATGTATAAATATAATTTTCCTTACTCTTGATCTTAATCCCCATGGTCCTTCCCCTTTTCCTATTTTCTTGCTCTCTATTTTTCATTTGAACTTGAAAAGCTTTCATTTTTAGCTTTAAGTTTCTGGAAGCATTACTTTCTATTTATTTTTATTTTTATTTATTTATTTTTAGGTTTTTGCAAGGCAAATGGGGTTAAGTGGCTTGCCCAAGGTCACATAGCTAGGTAATTATTAAGTGTCTGAGACTGGATTTGAACTCCTGTCTCCAGGGCCGGTGCTTTATCCACTGCACCACTTAGCTGCCCCAAGGAAGCATTACTTTCAACATTATCCATAGTTGGTGTCTATGGTAGAAGATAGAGCTGAATTGTATATATGTAATGACCAGAGTCTCCTTGTTATACTATAGATAAAATCTAGTACTGAGATATCTCCATTATGTTTCCATGTACTCTTGATTTGATTAGAAAAATTGTGGGAAAGCTTTTACTAATTATTCTTATTTTAAAATCTGATAGCAATTATCCCCTAGATTGTAGGTGGGAATGGGATGATTTAGAAAGACTTCTGTGGTCAAGAGACCAGGACTGTAGAAAGAAAAAAACAGTTGATATTTAGTCATATAAAAAGGAATAATGAAGAATTTGTAGAAATTACACTTTTAGCACAGACACAATTGTAAATGAGACAGGTATGTGAAAAGAATAGAACATATTTGAAGAGAAATGCAGTCCAGTTTACCCAGTTTAGACCTAGTTTTGTGATAACTATTGTTCTTAAAACTCTTATCACATCTGTGAATGAATTTGAAATATTTTCTAGAAAATTTGGAAGTTCAGATAGATCTTTACTGATTTTTTATCTATTAACTGAAGGATATAACAAATGACTTTGACACAATGACTTTGAGTGTCTACCTTGTCTCTATTTTCAGTGCTGAGTGATAATGAAAAGGTGGCCCAATCCATTCATTCTTTTTTGCTGGTTATGAAACCACCACCTTCCTTGCTTCCAAGTTATGACCCCTCACTATGATATCCATCAGAGACTTCAGGAGGAGGGAGATTCAATTCTACCCAAGATGATGAGAGCCTGAAGCAAGTAGAGATTCAGATGTTATCCCTTCCCCTCCTACCTTCTATTCACCTACTTGCCTCACTTTTTGGTAAAGGTTTTGTGATAAGCCTGTTATTGGGAAATAGCCAATGCTATATAAGAATGAGTTGAAAAGACAAATTCATTCTGAAACACCCTATTTTATACAGCAACAAGCAACAACCCCTTCCCCCCAAATAACTCTAAAGCCATCAATGCCATCTCTTAGCAAAAGAATGAAAAAGGAAATTTGTTTCTATTTCACATGGCATGCTATGGTTTTTATCCCCATTTAATGACATATATTTTTCATCTCCTCTTGTATCACACTTAGTGTCTTGTCTTCTCATCTACCCTCTTACCTTTCCTCCCTTCCTGTTTATTCCATTTTTTTAGATTTTCATTAATCCATTGATGTGATTTATAAAAGAAATTATGACCTCTTTCTGTGTGTAGAACAGATTTTTGACATTGGAATCTGTCCATATTCAGAAGGCTCTTATTAATTCATCAGAATTACCTGTCCACATCATGTTTGACTATAGTCTATAGGACAATAAATCTTATTGAGCAAAGTCTGAACCTACATAAAGATGTAGAGACCATTCAAGTACACATAAGTGAAGAGAGCTAGATTCTGTTTCATCTTGGTTTGGAAACTGATCTTTCCATGTGTGATTTTCTTTAGTAGTCTGCAAGTTAGGAGCGTTTTATTTCTCAGAGATGGGTGGTAGTCATTAAGTGTCAATTCTCCCATCACCCAACCTTCATACTCTTCTCTGAGATATATCTACTGAAGAGTGTAGGAACATAAAAATATGAGTAGAACTGGCCTTGTTAATGAGTAACTGAAGTTTTGATTTCATGTGAGGTATACTGAGAAAGCCTCCCCAGTCTGTTCTCCTAAAAACTCCCTTACATATTTATGTCTTTGAATTTTTCAATTCTTAAGGTACCAATGAAAATGCAAATATCCTTTTAAGGAACAAAAATTAAATTGCTATCAACTAATACTCGAAACTACAGGTTGTCTTTATTTCACCCAGACACTCCTTCTACACAAGTGAAAATTCCAAAGAATTCTTGGCATTTCAGTTTTCCATCAATGAATTCTTTTTTTTTTTTAGGTTTTTGCATGAAAATGGGGTTAAGTAGCTTGCCCAAGGCCACACAGCTAGGTAATTATTAAGTGTCTGAGACTAGATTTGACCTCACTTACTCCTGACTCCAGGGCAGGTGCTTTATCCATTGTGCCACCTAGTCACCCCTATAAATGAATTCTAAAGCCTTTGCCCACTTAATATGAACTCATTATAGCTTGTAAGAAATGTTGATGATAAACCAAAAAATGGGGTTGGTAGAAAGACTAGATATTCACTCAACTATTTTTCTTTTTCAAACTGATATTTTATTTTTCCAATTACATATTATGAAAATTTTCAACATTTATCCACTTGCATATTTATAAATTACACAGTTTTCTACCACCCTTCCTTCCCACTCCACTCCCCTCAGCAGCAGTCTGGCAAAAGTTGTACATGTATATTTTTGTTTCACATGTTTACCTATTAGACATTTTTGGTGTATGAGGAGTTAGGACTAAGAGAAAAGAAAGAACATTGTGGGTTAGAAGGAAAAATATAAGAGAAATTTCATAGTAACCATTCAGATTCTGTTCCCCCCCCCCCCCCCCGGATGTAGTTGGTGTTGTCCATAACACTTCTCCCAAGACTGTCTTAGATGTCTGAACTTCTGAGAGGAGCTGCATCCATTATAGTTTTTCAGCTCACAATATTGTTACTAATATAACTGATGTTCTTTTGGTTCTGCTCCCTTTGCTCCACATCAGCTCTTGTAATGCTTTCAATGCTTCTCTAAAGTCATATTAATCCTGGTTTCTTATAGAACAAAAGTACTCTATAACATTCATACACCATAATTTGTCAGTGATTCCCCAATTGATGGGCGTCCCCTCAGTTTCCAATTCTTGCCACTACAAAAAGAGCTGCTATAAATATTTTCAAACATTTTGTTATTTTATTATTTTTTTATTTTGAACTTTTTCCATTATGATTTTTTTAAACATATAGGACTAATATTATATTGCTGAGTCAAAGGATATAATCAGTTTTATTGCTCTTTGGGCATAGTTCTATATTGCTTTCCAGAATGGTTGGATTAGTTCATAACTCCACCAGTAGTGTATTAATGTCTTTCCCACAATCTTTCTAACACTGATCAATTTTCCCTTTTTAATTTTATTTTATTTTTTAGGTTTTTGCAAGGCAAATGGGGTTAAGTGGCTTGCCCAAGGCCACGCAGCTAGGTAATTATTAAGTGTCTGCGACCAGATTTGAACCCAGGTACTACTGACTCCAGGGCTGGTGCTTTATCCACTGTGCCACCTAGCTGCCCCCCTTTTTATTTTTCTTAAGATTTGTACATCAATGTTCATCAGGAGAATTGGTCTGTAATTTTCTTTGTCTATTTTGGCTCTTCCTGGTTTAGGTATCAGAACCATATTGGTATTATAAAATGAATTTGTCAGAATTCCTCCTTCTATTTTTTAAAATAGTTAATATAAATTTGAAATTAATTGTTCTTTAAATGCTTGGTAGATTTCACTTTCAAATCCATTTTGACCTGGATAATTTTTCTTATAGTTTATTGATGGTTTCTTTCACTTCATTTTCTGAAATAAGGTTATTTAAGTATTTTATCCCCATTTCTGTTAATCTGGGTAGTTTTTTATTTTTTGCAAATATTCATCCTTTTCATTTAGGTTCTCAAATTTATTGGCATACAGTTGGGCAAAATAGCTCTTAATTACCTCTTTAATTCCCTCCTCATTGATAGTGAGTTCACCCTTTTCAATTTGATACTGGTAATTTGATATTCTTCTTTTTTTAAAAATCAGATTAATTTAATGTTTATCTGTTTTAATGTTTTTTATAATGCTAGCTTATTTTTTATTATTATAAAGATGGTTTTTCTTGCTTTTGATTTCATTAATCTCTCTTTTGATTTTCAGAATTTTTTATTTGGTATTTAATTGGGATCTTTAAGTTTTTTCTGTTTTCTTTAGTTGTATGTCCAGTTCATTTATCTCTTTCTCTATTTTTATTCATATCAGCATTTAGAAATAGAAAATTTCCTCTAAAACCTACTTTGCATCCCAGAAATTTTGGTATGATGTCTCATTATTTTCATTTTCTTGGTTGAAATCGTTGATTATTTCTCTGATTTATTGTTTGATTCACTTAATTTAAAAAAATTACATTATTTACTTTCCAATTAATTTTTGGTTTATCTTTACGTGGTCTTTTATTACATGTAATTTTTATTTCATCATGATCTGAAAAATATACATTTATTATTTATGCCTTTCTACATTTTATTGTAAGATTTTTTTTGACATAGTACATGGTTAATATTAGTAAAGGTGCTATGTACTACAGAGATAAATTGGAGATACTATCCCCATTCAGTTTTCTTCAGAGATTGATTATATCTATGTTTTCTAAGATTTTACTCATCTTCTTCACTTCCTTTTTGTTTATTTTCTAGTCAGATTTATCTAATTCAGAGAGAGGGTGGTTGAAATCCTCCACTATTACAGTTTTTTCTTGCTGACTCCTTGCAATTCATTCAGCTTCTCCTCTAAGAATATGGATACTATACCACTTGGTACATATATGTTTAATAATTATATAGCAGCCCAAAAGAAGCAATTGAAATACAAAGGAAACACAATCAGAATTACAAAGGGCTTATCAGTTTCAACATTAAAGGATAAGAGGACCTGGAATATGTTTTGAGAGCAAAGGACCTTGAGTTACAACCAATTAGCTACCTTGAAAAATTCAATGGAATAGATGAATTGTCAGTGAAATAAAGGACTTAAAATTTCTATTTAAAAAGACCAGAGCTTAACAGAAAAATTTGATCTTCAAACAGAGTACTCAAGAGATGTATAAAAAAGGTAAAAAGAGAGGGGAGAAATGTTAGTCAAGAACATTAAACTGTATCATCTATCTATCTATCTATCTATCTATCTATCTATCTCCTGTGCCTCCTTCTAACTGCCTTACTAAATGAGAAGATTTAAATAAGTCATCAATATCATCTTCCCATGCAGAAATACAAGCAGTTCAACATCATTAAGTCCCTCATAATTTACTCTTCTCATTTGCCTTTTCTGTTCAGCACTGGATGTTTCATCATGAAAGTTTGAAAGTCCTCTATTTCATTGAGTGTTCATTTTTTTCCCCCTGAAAGAGAACATTTAGTTTTGCTGGATAGTTGATTCTTGGTTTTAATTCACGCTCTTTTGCCTTTCAGAATATCATATTCCAAGGCTTATGCACCCTTAATGTAGAAGCTGCTAAATCTTGTGTTATCCTGACTGTAGTTCCATGATATTTGAATTGTTTCTTTGTTTTGGCTTGTAATATTTTCTTCTTGACTTGGGAGTTCTGATATCTGGCTATAATATTATTGGCAGTTTTCTTTTGGGATCTCTTTCAGGAGGTGATCAGTGGATTCTTTCAATTTCTAGGGTATCAGGGCAATTTTCTTAGAGAATTTCTTGAAAAGGAATTACAGGTTCTTTTTTTTTGATCACGACCTTCAACAATCCAATATTTTTAAAATTATCTCTACTGGTTTTGTTTTGCAGGTCAGTTGTTTTTTCAATGAGATATTTCCCATTTTCTTCTAGTTTTTATTCTTTTGATTTTGTTTTGTTTTTTATTTCTCAGTCATCAGCTTCCCTTAACTCCATTCTACATTTGAAGGAATTATTTTCTTCAGAGAGAGCTTTTGCATCTTCTTTTCCATCTGACCAATTCTGCTCTTTAAAACATTTTTTAATTGAAATTTTATTTAATTTTGCCAATTACATGCAACAATTGCTTCATTTAGGCCCCTTTAAGCTTATGCCTTTAACAGATATCAGTTTTACTGAGTTAACAATCCATTAAAATAGATAAGAAAGAAAAGAAGCAAAGAATGGCTGCTTTTGCATAGAAAAAAAAATCATTCTTGTAGTAAAGAACCTCAAGGTCAGAGAGTAATTACTTGCCCAATGTCATACAGCTAGTATTAGGCAAACCTGGGCTTCTGATTTCCAAGTTCTGGCTACCCTGTCAAGGATAAATCAGTGTTATAGTCTGACTTGTGTTATGGAGTTAAGAAAGCTCGGACAAAGGAAAATGAAAATATTAACTATTTAACATGTCTCTCCTCTCATAAAAGTGCCCTTCCTTCAAAACCATTGCTCCTTTTCTAAGAATGGATAGTGGGATAGAATCCTGGAATTGGTATTGGGAAGACCCAATTTCAAATCCTGCCTTTAGAAACTCAGTAGATTTGTGGTCTTAGGCAAACTATCTTGACCTCTGTCTGAGGCAGTTTCTTCATCTGTAAAAACAGGGTAATTGTGCCCTTCATATTTGTAATTTGTAATATTTGTCAAATGTTTTGCAATAGAAAGTTCTACATAAATACCAGCAATTATCATCATCATCATCATTTTTTAAAGCATGTGATTAAGTTTAATTTCTTATAAACTTTTAAAAAGGGGTTTCCTGGAATGATTACAGAGTGGCAGATATTTCAGTTAATTTAGAGGGGGAAAAGTGGAAATTTTTCCTTTACAGTTAATTCTTTTTTTTCTTTTGACTTTTTAAAATATTTAATATTTATTTATTCTCATTTTGTACAAATAATGTTTTTCATACATTAATAAAATATTCTTGTTTAAGAGTAAACAAAATACCCCCTCCCCCCAAAAATATAGACTCGCTTGAGCGATAAAGTAAAGGGGAGAGAAAAAATTTAAAATAAAAAAAATAATAGTAATAATTATAGCCAGGTGGCATAATGGATGGAGCACCAGCCCTGGAGCATCTGAGCCTATATCTGGTCCCATACACGCAGCAATCACCCAGCTGTGTGACATGCAAGCCACCCCAACCCCACTGCCCTGCAAAAACCAAAAAAAAAAAAAAAAAGAAAAAAAGACCCAAAATAAA
Organism: Macrotis lagotis; assembly: GCF_037893015.1. Taxonomy (NCBI): domain Eukaryota; kingdom Metazoa; phylum Chordata; class Mammalia; order Peramelemorphia; family Peramelidae; genus Macrotis; species Macrotis lagotis. The sequence goes on along the minus strand of NC_133666.1, from coordinate 140,222,800 downwards.
ATAAAATAGTAATAATAGTAGGGGTGGCTGGGTGGTGGACAGAGCATTGGCCCTTGAGCCAGGAGCACCTGGGTCCAAATCTCTCCTCAGACACGCAATGATCACTCTGCTATGCAACCCCAGGCAGGCCACCCAGTCCCATGTGCCCTGCACCCCCCACCAATAATAATAATAATAAAAAATGTGCTTCAGCCTTTGTTCTAACACCAACAACTCTGTCGTGGGTGGATCACATTCTTTATGATAAGTCCATCACAAAAGTTACTTCCATATTTTTCCACCATTGCCATTGCTGATCGCAACTCCCTCCTTTCATATTTCTCCACTACCATGTACTATATTTTCTCTCTCCTTTCACTCTGACTCTGTTGTCGGGTAGCTGAGTGGTGCATCAGATAGATACCTGATCCTGGGGCCACGAGGTCCTGAGCCCCTCTACCACCCCTTAGGCCCAGCATACACCTGGCCGAATGGTTCCAGACAGGCCATCCAATCCCAGCCGCTTGCAAGAAGTAAAAAAGAAAATGTGTTATATCTGATCACTCTCCCCCCATGGTCCATCCTTTCCTCCATCACTCACATCCCCCGCTTCCCCCTGTCCCCCCTTTCTTACTCCAGATGTCTATAACCCATTGAATATATTTGCTGTTTCCTCTCCTAGCCACCTCTGATGAGAGCAGATTCCTTCATTCCCCCTTGTCTTCCCTCCTTCCATATCATTGCAATAGTTCATTGTAATAAAGAAAAATCTTATTATATGTAATATCTTGGCCTATTCCCCCCTCTCCTTTTTCTTTCTCCCATTCTATTTCCCTTTTTTTCTATTGACTCCATTTTTACACACTATTTTATCTTCAAATTCAGCTTTCTACTGTGCTTCAACTATAAAAGCTCCCTCTACCTGTCTATTAACTGAGAAGGTTCATATGAGTATTATCAGTGTCATTTTTTCTATGCAGGAATACATGCAGTTCATCATCATTAAGTCCCTCATATTTTCCCCTTCTCCTCCAATCTCTATGCTTCACCTGCGTCCTGTATTTGAAGATTAAACCTTCTGTTCAGCTCTGGCCATTCCAACAGGAACATTTGAAATTCCCCTGGTTCATTGAAAATTCATCTTTTTCCCCTGGAAGAGGACATTCAGCCTTGCTGGGTAGTTGATTCTCGGTTGCATTTTAAGCTCTTTTGCCTTCTGGTATATTATATTCCAAGCCCTACGAGCTTCCAATGTAGTTGCTGCTAAGTCCTGTGAGATCCTGACTTCAGCTCCACAATATTTGAACTGTGTCCTTCTGGCTGCTTATAATATTTTGTTTTTGACTTGGGAGTTCTAGAAGTTGGCTATAATATTCCCAGGGGTTGTTTTTTTGGGATCTCTTTCTCGGGGGGATTGGTGGATTCTCTCCATTTCTATTTTGCCCTCTGCTTCTAGAATATCAGGGCAATTTTCCTGTAGTAATTGTTTGAAAACGATGTCAAGGCTCCTTTCCTGATCATGACTTTCAGGTATTCCAATAATTTTTAAATTATCTTTCTAACGTCTGTTTTCCATATCAGTTGTTTTTTCAATGAGATATTTCACATTTTCTTCTAATTATTCATTTTTTTGGTTTTGAAGTATTGATTCCTGATTTCTGGTAAATTCATCAATGTCCCTGAATTCTATTCTTTGTCTGAAGGATTTGTTCACCTCAGAGTGTTTTCTTATCTCTTTTTCCATCTGGCCAATTCTGCTTTTTAAAGCATTCTTTTCCTCAATAACTTTTTGAACTGTTTTATCCATTTGACCTAAGCTGGTTTTTAGCATGCTATTTTCTTCAGCATTTTTTTTGGATTTCCTTGGCTAGGCTGCTGACTTCATTTTCATGTTTTTCCTGCATCTCTCTCATTTCTTTTCCCAGTTTTGCTTCTAACTCCCTCATTTGATTTTCAAAGTCTTTTTGGAGCTCTGTCATAGCCTGAGCCCAATTTCTGTTTTTCTTGGTCTTTAGATGCAGTAGCTTGTGCTTCCTCATCTTCAGACTGAGTATTTTGATCCTTCTTGGGCTCATATGCAAAATATTTCTCAATGGTGTTCCTCTTTTTTCTCTGCTTGCTCATTTTCCCAGACTAAGGCTGTTTTTGTTGTGCTTCCTGAGCTTTTGGGACACTCCCACAAGGGTTTCAGTGTGTGAGGCTCTGTCCTCCCTCCTGGTCTATGAATGACCATGTGTTCCCCCCTCTGCTATGGGGCTGAGGTGGAGGGGGCCCCTACTGTTCTATGGGGTGGGGCTAGAATGCAATCAGGATCTGAATCTGTTCAGAGCCTCAGAGTCCTGTTCCCGGGGCAGAGGACAGAGCTTGGCAGTCTCTCTTCACTTCCCACCTTCAGCTCAATGGGCTCATGCCCTGGGGGCTCCTGCTTACCGGCTCTGCATGCTTATGTTTCCTGGATCTGGAATGCAGTGGCCATGCTGCTTGCTGTGTGCCCTGAGATCTGGAATTCATATGCTCCCTCTGGCAGAGGTCCCCTGCTGTTTCCCCAATTTGTGCCCCATGCTCCCCAGGGTGTAGCTCAGGAAACTCCCCCACTGCTGTGAGCTGTGGTTCTCAGCGAGCTGGGTTTGCCTCCAGGAGATTGAAGTTCTTTTGCTCTGGTGGGCCACCCCTCTGGTGGGCCGCACCTCCAACACCGGGGGAGCAGAGCCTTTCTGCTCTTTTCCAGTTTACCTTGAGTAGGAGAACTGCCTCACTGGGCCCCTCTGTGGGTTCTGTCTCTCGAAAATTTAGTTAAAGTCCTTAGTTTAGAAGATTTATGAGAGAGTGCCTAAGACACTATCTGCTCTTGTCGCCCTTGCCTCTGCCCCCTCCAATTTTGCTTTGTAAGGCAGTTTTTATCATCATTGACTTTTTGGACTGCTTTTCCAATTTGACCCAAACTGGTTTTTAAGATTGATTTTCTTCAGTATTTTTTGTAATTCTTCTCCAAGCTGCTGACTTTGTTTTCATGATTTTCCCACATCAGTCTCATTTCTCTTCTAATTTTTTTCCTCTACCACCTTTACTTGATTGTCAAATTCTTTTTTGAGCTTTTCCATAGCCTGAGACTAATTCTTATCTTTCTTGGAGGTTTTGGATATGGAAGCTTTGACTTTGTTTTCTTTTGCGTATGAATTTTGATCTTCCATAGGACCTCTTGTTTGCTCATTTCTCCAGCCTATGATGTATTTTTAACTCTTTGTTAAGGTGGAGCTCTACTTCCAATACATATAAGACACACTGTCCCAAGTTTTTGAGGGCTTTTGAAGCTGTTTTCAGGGATACCCTCTAGGGAACTCAATTCCTCCAAGGTCTTATGAGAGGCTAAGGGTGTTCTCTTTCCTTATGCTCTTTTCTGTGGGTGACCACAATCACTCCTTTCTGCTCTGGAACTGTGAGGAGAATCCCTGCTCCACTAAGGCAGTAAAGATTCTTTTACTGGCAGTGGGACCCCAGACTACAACCTGAATTTGAGTATGGGCAAAGCAACAGAGTCTTGCCTCAGCAATAGGAGAGAGATCTCTGCAATCTCCCCTGATTCCCTTCCCTTATTGTGCATGGACTGAGAGCTCCAGAAGCAGCTGTTGAGTGGCTTCCCAGGTCTAATCCTGGTCCTCAGGGACTGGGCTCCATTCTCACTCTGTGGCAGAGTTTTGCTGCTTTCCTTCTCAATTGTCCTTGACAATCCCTGACTAAGAAATCTGGAAACTGTCCCCACTGTTCTGGATCCAGACCCTGCTCCCCCCTTACCCCTCCCCTCACTGGAGCTGGTTCACTCCAGTGTGACTGGACCATACCATCGTCTTTTCTAACCCCAGTATAACAGACCTTTCCCATGCATCTTCCATGTTGTCTTGGACTGGAAAATCATTTCATTCAGGCTTTCTGTGCATTCTGCCACTCTCGAATTTGGTTAGAGTCATTATTTCAAGGTTTTTGAAGTGGTCTGGGGAAGAGCTTGTGGGAATCCCTGCCTTTGGAATTCTAACTTTGCTCCATTCCCCTCAACCTAATGTGTATCTTTTAAGTCCAAAACTATCATTATTGGTATTGCAGAAAATAATAGGCATTTTTTGCTTAAAGATAGATGACTGCAGCAAAAAATGCCTATTATTGACTTAGTTTTAAAAATTCTATCAATTACCATAGGAAAAAATGATAGAAATTAAATTGACAAGGAGAAGATGAAATTATATCCATTTGTAGATGACTCACCCAACTCCAGAGAAGTGGCAGTGAATTAACTAAGATACTGACTTCATTAAAACGATAGGTCACAAAACAAATCCAGAAAAATTACTTGCATTTTCATATCAAAATAACAAAAATCAAGAGGTAATAAGAGAGAAATAAATCACTTTAAAATAAAAAAATAACCTGGAATTCTAACTATCCAACATATAGCTTAGACTTATGTAAGCACTTGTGCTATTTTGGTCTCTCCTACTCCAGGTATCACTTAGGAGGTCATAACTTCTGCTTTTGTACACACACACACACACACACACACACACACACACACACACCATAGTGTCTTCCTCATTTCTTCCAGGAAGTTTGATCCTGATGTTCCAAAAGTAGGAGATGAGGAATTTGTAGTTGTCTCATTCTTTAGAATTGTAAGGGGAAGGAAAAAAAAGTGAGAGCTAAAGAGGTGGAAACATCTGATGAATTGAACCATAAAGGTTTCCAGTCCCCAGATCCAAAGGAAGCGTTTTTCAATGTGTAATTTGTAATGTTGAAGAAAAAATGTGGTCATCTTTTCCCTTCTTCCATTCAACTTTCATTTTGGAAGGAAGGGCTTGAATCTGATTAATTTCACTCAACCTCCACTTCTGAGATGCTTAATTTAGGAAGTTAGTACATGTTTCTTAGAAGTATACTTACCTATGTTTTTAGATTTAATTTGTTCTTAAGCTTGAAAGTATTGTGAAGCTGTCAGCTAGCCATTTTGCTAAACTGTTTGCAATAGTTATTTAAACACAGCATTTGAAGGGGTTTGAAAATCAGACATTTTTTCTCAGAGTGAGATTTCTGACTGGAAGCTTGGAGCTACATAGATGCTCTAGAGATTCATCTTATAAACTTGTCAGGGACAAAAATCACGTATTGCTAGGGAAACTAATCAGTGACTAGAGCTTATGAGAGCCTGGGTGAGCTGCCAATAAAGCAGTAATTTGCCATTTTTGAGAGCTAATTTGTAAGAAAGGTCTCTAAATGGTAGTGCTAAATGGTGGAGTAGCAGGAAGAAGTACAGTGAAGATTTCTTCCATGAGTCGTACAAGAATATCAAGACATGGCATGAGATCAAATTTTGATTGAGAAATTGAAGGGAAAAAATCTATGGTGAATATTTTTTCTCAGTGAAGGAAAACATAAGGATGCCAACAAAGAGATTTGCAAATAGTAGGGATGAGAAATAGCCAGAAATGACTGTGCAAAGCACTCTAACAAAACTGCTGAAAGAAGACTGAGGTTTTACATCCAGACAAGAAATGGTTCCAGTTACAACACAGAGTGGTCTAAATTTGTAGGTATTAAGAAACAGAAGCTAGCAATTCTTCTTCTCAATTCCCAGGATACATACCTAGTGGTGGTATCCATGCTATATGTCCTAGACAAATAAGGAACAAGTTCTGAATCAACCATTCTTAGATCTCAGGAGTAGAGCAGAACCTCAGTTTCACTTTGAAAGAGACAAATAATTAGGGTAGAATTTTCAGTTAAAAGGGTATCTACAGGGACAGCTAGATGGAAAAGGGGATAAAGCACTGACCCTGGAGTCAAGAGAACTTGAATTCAACTGTGGTCTCAGACACTTAATAATTCTCTAGCTGTGTGACCTTGGGCAAGTCACTTAATCCCATTGCCTTTCAAAAAACAAAACAAAGCAAAATTCAAAAAGGGCAATCTGAAGTTCTGTCATACTGAACCAACAGAGATTTCCAAGGGGCTGATCAAGTCAGATTAAGATCATTGGCATGTTGCTTAGACCTAATATCAGGTTAGAAACTCACAAAACTATATTAGGAGGAAAGAAATTAGATTTTCCCATATCAGATAACTTTGGGATCACAGAAGGCTTGCAAATCATAAAAGCTAAACTGTTCATAGATGTTAGAATAACAAAATTATCAATAGTCCAAGAAAGAAAGAGCAGGATCAGCTTATGTACTCATTGGACAAAATAGATAGGAAACTAGGATAAAATAAGAGAGTTAAACTATTATAATGGGAAACCTTACTCTAACCTTCTCAAATATAGATAAATTGTACCAAAAGTACACATGGAAAATAGAATTCTAGAAAAGTTAAATGTGTTAAAAATCTGGAGATGAATTGGAAATAGTAGGGAATATATCTATTTCTTAGTTGTGCATGGGAATTTTTCAAATACTGACCATATATTAGGGCAAAAAAACCTCACAATCATATACCTAAATATTAAATACATCTTTTATGAACCATAATGAAATATAATTACATTTATTAAAGGACCTTCACAGCATAAGTAAAAAATTAATTGGAAAAATAGATTAATGCAAAAAATGAGTAAGTAGAAGAACAAATCACTGAAACAATCAACAATTTAATTAAAGATAGTTGTAGCACTGACAAAACATACCAAAATTTATGAGAAATGGAGACACAATACATGGGGAAAATGTATATCTCTAAATGCTTTCATCAAAAAAAGAGAAAGAGCAGATATATAAAAAAAGCCAATTATTTCTAGGCTACATAAGTAATAAGACAGTAACCTAAACATATCCTCTGATTCCCCAAATTTCCCAGATCTCTCCAAAACAAATATTATGTACCAAAAATAAATGAATTTATTTCCATGATCTAGGACACTTAGAATTTAAAAGAAGATAATTTTTTCTCATTAAATCAGGAAGTGATGTTGATTAATCTTCAATTAACTTAGAACCATTCTCCCACCTCTTGTACTACTGGCAGCAAGACCATCACAACTTAATCATACTCCTGTGTTTCTCCTTCTTCTTTGCAGTGCTGTGGAAACCATGACTTAAAGTTGTGAAAATTTCTTTATGTCTCAACAGAGAGCTTGACCATAATCTGATAAGAGCAATGTATGCCAAGGGATGCAACCTAGAGGCAACGAGGACCATAGGTTCTCCCAGATATGATGATAGGAGAAAACCTTAACACTATAATGAAGGAAACTAAAAAAGAGAGCCCCTCAGAACTTCTGAACATAGAAAATAAAATTCCTATAGAAGGAATTCATGGATCACAACCAGGGAAAAAACCCAAGGCTGCAAACTCCAAAAACACTTGTGATTCAAAATAATAACCTTGATTCAGAAATAAAAAATTCTGCAAGTCATTAGAAGAAAAAACCTTCAAATAAAAAGGACAATGAATAAAACTTATACCCATTAGAAAAAGGAAGAGGAAATGAAATAATTTATTTAGAAGAATCTTGGTACTCAGGATGCCTCCTAGGGTGACCTGTTCAGCAAATCTAAGCTTCACCATATAGTACAAAATATGGATGTTAAATAATAAAGACAAGTTTGAAACACTTTTAGCAAGGAAATCAGATTACTTGCTTCTCTGTCAACCCAAATAGTGGAAATGCAAGTGTGTATATGTGCAGACAGAAAGAGCAACAGAGTGACAATAGAAAGAACAGTAAGAAACTTCTTTCTGAATGTACATAAAAAGACAGGGGAATCTGATGATTTCAGAAATTTGGTAGAAATAACTGAAAAGATGGATATGGAAGTTCATGGATAGAACCTAGTGATACTCTACCTACATTTGAAAGCTTCTTTTATGTTTCTACAAGATAACATGAGAGGTTACATGACACAAGTTGCGAAGAGGAACAGGAAGATAAAGATGAGTGAGAGTGATGCACCATAGGCAAGATCTACTAGTAATGGGAAGGTGACCTTTCTTATCTCAGTTCAAAAAGAGTCTATAGGAGTATGGGTGAGAAGCAGGGGAATAAACTGAAAAGGGAAGAGAGGCAGAAAGTTTTACTTTGGATCTGAGATGGGTTCCCCTGATAAATAATCATTTGGGTAAAAGGAGGTTGCATTGGATTATGACTTTGAAAAGTCTATTTGTTTTAGGAAAGGAAAATTAGAATCACCAGGGGCAACTGGAACCTGGAGAAATGGGAGAAGTGAACATTTCTAGGCAAATGTTTAAAAAAATGGACAAATGAAATGTTACATGATAGTGATGGGGAAAAAAACCCTGCCATGGGGTAGTATCCTGTCAGGTTCTTGCAATAATTGGCATAGTTATGAAAATGCGGCATCATGGAAAGGGGGAAATGCATGGGATGGGGTCCAGAAGAAAATAACATAAAGAACCTAGAAGGAAGAGCCTAGAATGGACACCAATTACCTGTACTGTAAAAAATGATTTGGACGATGAAGACAGAGAAATATGGAAACATATTTATTACCTGATGCAGAGACAAGTAAATAGCCAAGAAAAATGATGTGCATAGTAAATACAACAATGTAAATGGAAAGAATGACACACCAAAAAATCAAGTGTAAATGTAATAAAATTATAAAGATCAAGGGGTATTCAAATTAAGAGAAAGAATAAAACACCTTTAACTTACTCCTTTGTGAGATCTGATTTACACTGATATTACATGTTTTCCTGAATTTTTCAGTATATTGATTAGTTGTGCTGACTTTCCTCTCTATAACTACTATTTGTTATATGACATGGCTAAAGAGAGAAAGAAATGAAAATGATCCATAGATACTGAAATATTCATAACAGTTCTAAGAAATGCTGAGAAGGCAGATTTCAGAAAAACCTGTAAAGACTATAAGAACTGATGCTGAGTGAAGAGAGCTGTGGAATTATGAACTAAGAAAGATTTAGCTCTTCTCAGCAATATAGGGATCCAAGAGAATTCCAAAAGACTCATCCAGATAAAGAATTGTGAATGCAAATTGAATCATACTATTTTCATTTTTTTGTTTCTTTTCTTTCTCTTGATTTCCCCCTTTTGTTATGAATCTTCTTTAACAGCATTACTAACGAAGAAATTTCTTTAACATGAATTGTATATGTACAACCTATATCAGATTACTTGTCTTGGGGAGGAAGGAGAAGAGGGAGACAAATTTGGAATTCAAAATCTCATGCTGAAAAACTCTTTGCATGTAATAGGAAAAAAAATTAAGATACTATTAAGTGGAAATTAAAAAAAATTTTGCAGCCCTTTTTGTGGTAGCAAAGATTTGAAATCTGAGGGGATATCCATCAATTGGAAAATGGTTGAACAAGGTGTGGTATATAATACTGTTGTGCTGTAAGAAATAAAAAAAAACCTAGTTTAAATTGATACAAAATGAAGTGAGAAAATGAAGAGAATAATTTATACAATAACAACCATATTGTAAAAATAGTCAACTTTGAAAGATTTTAAAACTCTAATAAACACAACAACCAACCACAATTCCAATGAAACACATATTTACCTCTAGATAGATAGTTGAAGAACTTCAGTCCAGCATGAAACATATTTTCCATACTATCTTTCTCCCTTTTTTGGATATGGATAATGCGAAATTTATTTTTCCAGACTATAATATCTGCAATTGGTCTTCTTTTTCTTGTCTTCCTAATGGGTAGAGGTGGCAGCATGATGTAGGCAGAAAATTTGGCAGTGAAAATGTAATAAAATTTAAATGAAAAAAATTATGTCCTGAATGGCAAAGACATAAGTCCCAATGTCCTATGCCATAGCCAGATCAAATACCACAAATATAGTACTTATGTCAGGCCTGGGTGCTACATTTGAGAAATGACACTAAAAAGTAAGAGCATAATTTAAGGAGTATTATCAAAATTGGCAGGGAATTTTAAGGCATGTCATATGGAAATCATTTGAAGGAAGTGAGACTGTTCTATTTAAGACTGAAGCAGGTGAGGGTATGTTGTTTTTAAATGTTTAAAAGATCATCAAATTGAAAAGAGATTAGATTTGTTCTATGTGGCAGCAGAGAGAGAACTAGAATCAATCATGAGAGCTACAAAGAGATAGATGTTGGTTTAGGGAGGGGAAAATTCTTAAGCATTAGAATTGTGCTTTTCTAAGGAGTAATGGGTTTCCCTTCTTTGGAGGTATTCAAATAAAGACTAGATGAACTTTCTTGATATACTGGTCAACATTTGTTCATGTATATGCTATGGCAAAATGTCATTTCAGGTCCCTTTTAACTCTGAAAGCATATGATTATGTGATTTAGATAAGAATATAAACATATCTTTCCCCCTTGCAGTAATTGGAAGTTAGTAGTTAATCAGTTAGGGAGGCTATTCACTTGCATTGGGAAGATGGTTCTGATGCTGGCCAATAAGTGGTGATAGGTTGCATGATGGAATTCTGTGGTATGCTACCAGGTATGCTTTCATGGTGAGCACTTTCCTTTTATTCCAGCTCTTTGATATCTGGTATGAATATAGCTATGTCTCCTTTTGCCTCATTTGTGGAGAAAAGTATTAATGAGAGTTAACCTTTATGTATAATTTGAAGTTTGCAAAGCCCTCTGAATTTTTTGGTTATTTTGAGTTTCACAAAAACCTTTCAGACAGATACTAAAAAAATAGTTATTCTTCCCATTTCACAGATGATAATGCCAAAGTTTAATGATGATACATTTAGATTTGGAAAGGACCTCAGAACTCTCTGAATCCAATCCTTTATCTCTTTTTAATAAGGAAAACTGAGAGGTATAATATAATTTTCTCCAAAATTATACATATTATAAATTGCAGAGCCTGGATTCAAATTTGAGTTTCATGGATTCATAGTTGTCTTTTTTTCATAGTACCATGACTTATGACTTGCCTGTGTTTGTGCTCATATAGACTTATTTATTGTGAGGAATTTTGTATTTCAAGCACCTATAGCACTGTCTTGTCAGATTTAGATTTTTTTTATCTCATGTGACTAGTCTAGTATCTAGAACATGGTAGGTATTTAGTAAATTCTTGTTGTCTGTTAGGTTAATACATTAGTTTGTTTTTTGCAATTTTCTTTGCAAAATTTATGAGTTCCATGAGAAAGGAAGAAAAAAATAAAAAGTTTTTAAAAAGTGGACATATTATGTCTTCAAACTCCATAGCTTTTTCCCTCTGGATGTGTTTGTCATTGTCCATAGTAGGTCTCTCAGGGTTGTCTTTAATTTCTGGATTGCAGAGAGGAGCTGCATCCATTATAATTGATCATCTCACAATGTTTATTTTAATGTATATACATTAATTTTTAATTAAACTTTAGCTCTTCTAATTTTGTCAGGATTTCTGATAAGGATTCAATATCTTTGGATTATTATCTATTCAAAACTGGCTGTTTAATTATTGTTTTCTGTACTTAACTATGAAATGTTACTACAAGTTTTATAGTTTTGTTTAGAGAAACTAGCTAAGGTTAATTATTGCTTTGTGAACTTAATTGACCATCAAATGGTACAAAGATTTTTACTATTGTGCAACACATCTACAAAGAAGAACTTTGAGATTTCCTTGTAATAAATTTAGTGCATTTCCTCCTACTTGAATGATGAAAGTGGGAAATTCCTGAGGATTAGAAGAATCCAGAAATGAAACTTTAATTTCTCAGGAAGCAATGTGTTTCACTCATTGGAGATCTTCCAAGAAAGACCTGAATGAGCTCTTGATTAGTAGTCTGTAGAAAATGACTTTTGAGTCCCTTTCAGATTTGAAATAGTTTGATTAAGGAAAGAAGAGGAAATTATTTTTTCCATTAGTTGTTGAAAGTTAGAAGCTAATTAGTAGCTGAGGCTTCTTATTTGTCTTGAGAGGATTACCCTCATCTTGACCAGCATCTGGAATTTAATTGGATTGTGGGACATCCCTGGAGGCTGCCAAAAGAACATATGACAGATACTTTTTTTCTCACCTCAATGTTTCCGAACATTGGATGCTATATGTTCTATATACCATGTCTTATTCTGCCTCATTTTCAAAGGGGCAAGCTTAAAAAGTAAATTAAAATCTTAAAATGAGGGGCAGCTAGGTGGCATAGTGGATAAAGCACCAGCCCTGGAGTCAGGAGTTACCTGGGTTCAAATCCAGTCCCAGACACTTAATAATTACCTAGCTGTGTGGCCTTGGGCAAGCCACTTAACCCTGTTTGCCTTAGAAAAAACTAAAAAAAAATCTTACAATGAGTAAGATTTTGTGAAAAAATATAATAAAACATTATTGTAAGAATATTTAAGGATTCTAAGAAAACAACTCTAAGAAAAAATGAGCATCTATCTAATAATAGCTAATATTAATAATTTTTCAAGTTTTCAAAGTATTTTGCATATATATATATATATATGTATATATATATCTATATTAGATCTTTTAGTTTTCCCAATAAGCTTGTGAGGAAGATTCTATGAATGTTATTTTTCACATTTTTAAGATGAGAATGCTAAGATGAAAGATGATACATCCTGAGCTGAAAGGAATCTTTGAGTCCTCTCAGTCTATCTCTCACCTTTTCTTGATGAGAAATACAAGACAGTAATGTGAAGCAAAATTTACATGATCATAGAAGAACATGGATTCAATCTTATGCTTCACACATCCAAGTGCATCTCTTTTTAATTTGGTTCCATGACCCAAGATTTTGCCCATGTACATAAAGCAAAATTTTTATGCAGGAATTTTGTCTTTGTATTCCAAGGACCAAGTACAATATCTGATATATGATAGGTACTTAAGAAATTGTTGTTGTTGATAAAATAAACTGTTTGATGAATTAATTTCAGTTTTGTAATTTCCATAAATTTATGAGAATCAAGTTCTTACATTAGTAAATATGTAAAACTAATGGAGAGTCAGCTGGAGGTATCATGCTATTTGCTGCCACTTCAACATTTGTTGCCATTAATTTTCAAAGGTCTCTGATGGCTGCAAGGACTATCCTTAAATTATTCTCCAGAGTTAGGAACTCCATTAATGCGCTCTCTAAGAAAAATTTCCAAGAGCATGTGGTTTTACAACTGAATTCTCTGTAGATCAGTGAATATATAAGTAAAGACTACATCCCAATACTTTATAAAGTATTTGAAAAATAGGTAAAGAAAGGGTTCTATCAAATTCCTTTTATGACACTAATATAACACAAAGGAGAATAAAACAGATAAAGTTATTGGAAAATTTCCTTAGTGAGTATCAATATAAAAATTTTAAATAAAATACTAGCAAAGAGATTACAGTGATATATAGGAAAAGTCATACACTATGGCAGGGTGGGATTTATACCAAAAATTCAGGGTTGATTCAATATTAGGAAAACTATCAGCAAGATTGACTATATCAATAATAATAACAGCAAAAATAATATCATCTCAATGGATTCAGAAAAAGCTTTTGAGAAAATATAATACCCCTTCCTATTAGAAACACTAGAAAGCATAGTAGTCAATGGACCTTTTCTTAAACTAATAAATAGTATCTATCTAAAACCAAGAGCAGACATTATGTGTAATGGGGATAAACTTGACTTCTTCCCAGTAAGATCAGGGATGAAGCAAAGATTCCATTATTGTAATTATTATTTAATATTGTACTAGAAATGCTAGCTATAGAATTAAAACAAGAAAAAAGGAATTGAAAGAACAGACATTGGATTTGAGGAAACAAAGCTATTTTTCTTTGTAGAAGATATAATGACATACTTAGAGAACCTTAGAGAAGCAACTAAAAATAATTAGGAAAAAATTAACAATCTGAGCAAAATTGTAATACATAATGCAAGCCCACATAAATCATCATTATTTCTGCAGACTACAGAAAAACTAATAGGAAAAGACAGACTAATAGGAAAAGACAGAAAGAGAACTTCCACTTAAAATGACTGAAGACTATATAAGATACTTGAGAATCTACTTGCTACGAAAAACTCTAGGGTTATAGAAACCCAATTATAAAACACTTTTCACCCAAATATAGACAGATCTAAACAAATGGAGAAATTAAAGTTGCTAATAGGTAGGGTGACCCAACATAAAAAAATAAAAATTCTATTTATTGCTTTACTTATTCAGTGCCATGGCCTTTGATCCAACAATATCATTACTAGGTCTGATTCTAAGCGATTGAAGAAAAGGGAAAAGGATCTATTTGTACAAAAAATATTTATAGCAGTTCTTTTGTGGTGGCACAAAATTAGAAAATTGAGAGGATGTCTGTTAACTGAAAAATGACTGAATAAGTTGTAGAAGAATATTACTGTGCTATAAGAAATGATAGTTGAGATAATTTCAGAAAAGTCTAGGATGACTTAGATTAACTAATGCTATGTGAAATAACGGGCAACTAGGAGAACAATATACATAGCAACAGCAACCTAGGGATGAGCTACTTTGAATGACTTAGTACTTTGATCAAGACAATGATTCAAGACAATTCAAAAGGATCTGTGATGCAGCTATCCACCTCCAGAGAGAGCAAATGGATGAACAAATGCAAATTGAAGCATGATTTTTTAAAAATTTGTTTTTTTATTGTTTAATTTTGTTTGTATGTTCTTATAAAATAACCAATATAAAAGCATGTGTTGTGATCTCACATGTTTAATCAACATAAAATTACTTACCTTCCCAAGAAAGAGGGAAGGGCAGAAGGGAAGGAGGAAATTTGGAACTCAAAATAAAAAAAAAATTGTTAAAAATTTTTTACATGAAATTGAGAAATATTTAATGAAAGAAATAAAAATAATAAACAATCTAAATGAAGCAGTAATAATTGCTCTATGAGAGGGACAATTTACAGAAGAATTTGTACAAATTGTTTAATTTTCATAAATTGTTTGAATTGTACTTTAGACTTCAATTAAACTTTAGCACCACTGTGGTTTTGTCAAGTTTCTGAAAAGAACATGTTATCTTTGTGTCACTATGTATTTGAAAATCGCAAAAGTTAATTATTAATTTCTGAACTTAACTGACCATTAGCAGATATCATGAGTTTTTTTTCTCACAACAATAAAAGCAAACACTGAAACTTTAGAGATGAAGATTTGTGAGGAATTCAGATAGATCATAATTTTATTGATTATACTTTTAACTCTACCCCTTCATTTGTAGCATATGTATTCTTTTCAGAATTTGTCAAGACATTTCAGCAGCACTTGAAGTTGGAATATTGAAAACTGAGGTACAGAGAAGAAAAAGAAGAAAGAAAAAATAAGTGACTGAAGAGTATGTTAGTGAACATCATTCCAGCCCTTAGTTTTGGAGCTTGATCTCAGCTAGTTCTTTTTCTGACTCCAATTTCTATTATTGAGATCCTGCTATTTTTCTTTCACAATTTGCCAAGGGATTAAGGCCAGCTGCAATGTGTCTGTCATAGGATATTTTACAATGCCTGGTTTCCAGTGGCCACTACTCTGCATAACTTACCCAAAAACATGTTTATTATTTAGGAGATTTGTAACTGAAAATGCTGATATTTTTAGCTATGTGAACTGATATACTTTGCTAGAAAAAGTACAAATGGAGAATTATAGAGTCCTTGATCAAAGACCCAATTGTCTTTCACCAAAAGAACAACACTTTGAGATAGTCCTTTTTCAACTGTTAAGTGATTTAGAAAAGATTGAAATCACCTAAGGAAAATTGAGTTCTTGCATGAACTGATGCTGAGTGAGATGAGCAGAACCAGAAGAACACTGTACACCCTAACAGCAACATGGGAGTGGTGTTCAACCTTGAAGGACTCGCTCATTCCATCAGTGCAACAATCCGGAACAATTTTGGGCTGTCTGCAAAGGAGAGTACCATCTGTATCCAGATAAGGAGCTGTGGAGTTTGAACAAAGTGCAAGGACCATTCCCTTTAACTTAGAAAAAAAAAGATAGCTTATTGTCTGATCTTGTTACCTCTTAGACTTCTCTTCTCTTTAAGGATATGATTTCTCTCTCATCACACCCAATTTGGAGCAAGGTACAACATGGAAGCTAAGTAAAGACTGACAGAGTGCTTTCTGTGAGGGGGAGGGGGGAGGGAAGCAAGATTGGGGGAAAATTGTAAAACTCTAAATAATATCTTTAATAAAAATAAATTTAAATTAAAAAAGAAAAAAGAAAGAAAATTGAGTTCATATCAATTGTTCATTTTTTCTTACTTTTCCAATATTTTATCTGTCTTATTTTTGAATCCTTAAGAATTTAAAAGATATTTT
The DNA here is from genome assembly GCF_037893015.1 of Macrotis lagotis. Classification (NCBI taxonomy): domain Eukaryota; kingdom Metazoa; phylum Chordata; class Mammalia; order Peramelemorphia; family Peramelidae; genus Macrotis; species Macrotis lagotis. The sequence continues at coordinate 140,206,561 of NC_133666.1, read as the reverse complement.
CTTAAGTCCAAAAAAATGATAACATATTTGCTCATATTCATCATGACTAAAACACTTAGTCTTCTATCAGACAAGTTCCAAGGATGTTGTGTGACATATTTCCATGGTCTCTTCATCAGGGAAGGTCTTAAAAAGATGAACACTCCTGTCTCTCCCTTCCAACCAATTCCTTTTATATCTGAGAATTAGAAAACTTCAATTAAACTTTATCTAGATGGTGATTTTGTTACTTGTTTCTTGTTTTTTAATTAAAAATATTATTTAGAGTTTTACAATTTTCCCCCAATTTTACTTCCCTCCACAGAAAGCAATTTGTCAGTCTTTATATTATTTCCATGTTGTGTATTGATCCAAATTGAGTGTGATGAGAGAGAAATCATATTCTTAAGAAAGAAACATAAAGTAAAAGAGATAACAAGATCAGACAATATGATATAGTTTTTTCTAATTTAAAAGGGAATAGTCCTTGAACTTTTTTTCAAACTCCATGGTTCTTTATCTGGATATAGATGATATTCTACATTGCAGAGAGCCCAAAATTGTCCCTGTTTGGGTGTACAGTGTTTTTCTGGTTCTGCTCATCTCACTCAACATCAGTTCATGCAAATCACTTCAGGCTTCCCTGAATTTCCATCTGTCCTGGTTTCTAATTGAACAATAGTGTTCGATGACATACATATACCACAGTTAGCCAAGCCATTCCCCATTTGAAGGACATTTACTTGATTTTCAATTTTTTGACACCAGAAACAGGGTTGCTATGAATATTTTTGTACAAGTGATATTTTTTACTCTTTTTCATCATCTCTTCAGGGCATAGACCCAGTAGTGGTATTGCTAGATCAAAAGGTATGCACATTTTTGTTACCCTTTGGGTGTAGTTCTAAATTTCTCTCCAGAAAGGTTGGATGAGTTCACAGCTCCACCAACAATGAAATAGTGTCCCATATTTCCCACAACCATTCTAACAATGATCATTATCCTTTCTGGTCATATTAGCCAGTCTGAGAGGTGTGAGGTGGTACCTCAGAGAAGCTTTAATTTGCATTACTCTAATACTTAATGATTTAGAGCAATTTTTCATATGATTATGTATTGCTTTGATCTCCTCATCTGTAAATTGCCTTTGCATATCCTTTGACCATTTGTCAGCTAGGGAATGGATTTTTTTCAAAAAAATATGACTCAGTTCTCTGTATATTTTAGAAATGAATCCTTTGTCAGAAACATTAGTTGTAAAAATTTTTTCCAATTTACTACATATCTTTTGATCTTGGTTACAGTAGTTTCTATCTGTGCAAAAATTGTTTAATTTAATGCAATCAAAATCATCTAAGTTGGTTTTTGGTGATGTTCTCCAACTCTTCCTTAGTTATAAACTGCTCCCCTTTCCATAGATCTGATAGGTAATCTAGTCCTTGATCTTCTAATTTGCTTATAGTATTGTTTTTTATGTCTAAATCCTGTAACCATTTGGATCTTGTCTTGCTAAAGTGTGTGAGGTGTTGGTCTAACCTACATTTCTTCCATACTAACTTCCAATTTTCCCAGCAGTTTTTATCAAAGAGAGAGTTTTTATCCCAATAGCTGGACTCTGGGTTTATCAAACAGCAGGTTACTATAATTGTTTCCTGCTATTGCACCAAGTCTATTCCACTGGTCCACCCCTCTATTTCTTAGCCAATACCAGATGGTTTTGATGACTGATGCTTTATAATATAATTTTAGATCAGGTAGGGCTAAGCCCCCTTTTTTGCACTTTTTAAATTAAATCCCTGGAAATTCTTGACTTTTTATTTCTCCATATGAATTTACTTACAACTTTTTCTAACTCATTAAAGTAATTTTTTGGAATTTTAATTGGTAGGGCACTAAACAGGTAGTTTAGTTTTTGTAGAATTGTCATTTTTATTATATTAACTCTACATATTCATGAGCACTTGATGTTTGCCTAGGTATTTACATCTGATTTAATTTGTGTGAGAAGTGTTTTATAATTGTTTTCAAAAAGTTTCTGAGTCTGACTTGGCAAATAGACTCCCAGGTATTTTACATTATCTGAGGTTACTTTGAAAGGGATTGATAGTTATATATAGAACAGTTGAGGATTTATGAGGGTTTATTTTGTATCTTGCAACTTTGTGAAAATTGCTAATTGTTTCCATTAGTTTTCTCTAGGTATACCATCATGTCATCTACAAAGAGTGAGAGTTTTGTCTCTTACTTCCAAATTCTAATTTCTTCAATTTCTTTTTCTTCTCTAATTGCTGAAGCTAACATTTCTAATACGATATAGAATAGTAGTGGTGATAATGGGCATCCTTGTTTCACCCCTGATCTTATTGGGAATGCCTCTAGCCTCTCCCCTTTGAATATAATGTTTGTTGATGGTTTCAGATATATACTGCTAATTATTCTAAGGTACAGTTTATTTATTCCTACACTCTCTACTGTTTTTAGTAGGAATGGGTGTTGTATTTTGTCAAAAAGTTTTTTCAGCATCTATTGATATGATCATATAATTTCTGATAGGTTTGTTGTTGATATAATTGACTATACTGACAGTTTTCCTAATATTGAACCAACCCTGAATTCCTGGAATAAATCCTACTTGATCATAATATATTATCCCAGTGATGACTTGTTGTAATCATTTCCCTAAGATTTTATTTGAGATTTTTGCATCTGTATTCATCAGGGAGATAGATCTATAATTTTCTTTCTCTGTTTTCACTCTTTCAGATTTAGGTATCAGCACCATATTTGTTTCTTAGAAAGAGTTAGGCAGAGTTACATCTTCCCCTATTTTTCCAAAACATATATCTAGAATTGGAACCAATTTTTCCTTAATTGTTTGAAAGAATTCACTTATGAATCCATCAAGCCCTGGAGATTTTTTTCTTAGGGAGTTCAATGATGGCTTGTTGAATTTCTTTTTCTAAGATAGGGTTGTTTAGGTATTTAATCTCCTCATTTAACCTGGGAAAATTATATTTTTGTAAATATTCATCCATTTCACTTAGATTGTCAAATTTATTGGCATAGAATTGGGCAAAATAATTTTGAATTATTACTTTAATTTCCTCCTCATTGGTGGTGAGTTCACCTTTTTAATTTATGATACTAGCAATTTCGTTTTTTCTTTCTTTTTTTAATCGAATTGAACAGAGGTTTATCAATTTTATTATTTTTTTCATAAAACCAACTTTTTTATTTATTAATTCAATAGGTTTTTTTGATTTTGCTTTTTATTAATTTCTCCTTTAATTTTTAGAATTTCTAATTTGGTATTTAATTGGGGATTTTTAATTTGGTCTTTCTCTAATTTTCTTAGTTGCATATTTAGTTCATTGATTTCCTCTTTCTATAATTTATTAATGAAAATATTTAAAGATATAATACATCCCCTGACAGCCTCTTTGAGTGAATCCCTCAGGTTTTGGTATGTTGTTTTATTATTGTCATTATCTAGGAAAAATGATTAATTCTATAATTTGTTTTTTGATCCACTCATTATTCAAAATGAAGTTATTCCATTTCAAATTGGTTCGGGGTCTATATCTCCTTGTCCCAATATTATATATGACTTTTATTGCATTTGATCTGAGAAAAATGTATTCACTATTTTTGCCTTTCTGTAGTTGATCATTAGGTTTTTATGTCCTAATACGTGGTCAATTTTTGTATAAGTGCCATGTACTGCAGAGAAAAACGTATATTCCTTTCTATTCCCATTCATTTTCCTCCATAAGTCTACCATATCTAGTTTTTCTAACAATCTATTTACCTCCTTCACTTCTTTCTTGTTTATTTTATGTTTTGATTTGATTTATCTAGATCTGAGAGTGGGATATTGAGGTCTCCCACTAGTAGAGATTTGCCATCTTTGTCTTCCTGTAGATCTTTCAGCTTCTCCTCTAAGAATCTGAATGCTATCCCATTGGGTGCATATATATTCAGTATTGAAATAACTTTATTGTCTATGGTACCTTTTAGGAGCATATAGTTTCCTTCCTTATCTCTTTTAAAGCTATCTATTTTTGCAGCTGCTTTGTCTGAGATAAGGATTAATACCCATGCTTTTTTCACTTCTGCTGAAGCAAAATATATATTTCCTTCATCCTTTTACCTTTACTCTATATGTGTCTCTCTGCTTTAAATGAGTTTCTTGTAAGCAGCATATTGTAGGATTCTGGTTTTTAAATCCACACTGCTATTCGCTTACATTTTAAAGGAGAGTTCATCCCATTCACATTCAAAGTTATAATTACTAATTATTTTTTACACTCCATGCTATCTCCCCTCTGTTTGTATTTTTCCCCTTCCCCTCCGTTTATTCATATTCCCCAGTATTTTGTTTCTTAATACCACGCCCTTCAGTCTGTTTTCCCTCCTATATCCACCCCTCCCCTTTCTTTACCTTTTTCCTTTTTACCTTTTCCCTTCCCTTCCTTTTTTTAGTTCCCCTTTTTATCTCCCTCTCTCTGTCTCTGTTCCCCCTCCCCTTTTCCCCTTTCAGTACTTCAGAGGTTTGATGTTGTTTAATTAACTGAGTATGTGTGCAAATTGACTTTAAGCCAAGTCTGATGAAAAGAAGATTCAGGTGTTTCTCATCTCCCCCTTCTTCCCCTCTATTACCATACGTATTTTGTACCTTAGTGTAGAGATTTACCTCTTTCAATCCCCTCCCTCCTCATGTCTCCTTCCTGTCCCTCCTTTTAAGGAGGTAGTGGTTATAAAACATTCTGGGTCATAGAAAATTCTGAGTTGCCATCACTTTTAGCTAAGTAAATTCTATCTAATAGAATTACAATTCTTGAGTGTTATTAGAGTCTTTCTCCCAAGTAGGGTTATAGCAAGTTTCCACCCATTGGATAGCAGTCTCATGGATAAGTCATAAGTGTCCATCACTTCTGGTTAGGTATATTCTCTCTGATAGAGTTACAATTCTCAAGAGTTATGAGAATCTTTTTCCCATTCTGGGATATAGCCCATTTCAACTTATTGGATAGCAGTTTTTTCTCCCCCTCCTTTTTTTAACCTTTTCATGTGTCTCTTGAACCTCCTGTTTCAAGTCCAAATTTTCTATTTAGCTCTGGTGTTTTCATCAGGAATCTTTGGAATTCTTCCATTTTGTTAAATGTCTGTCTTTTCCCCTGAAAAAGAAGGCTCAACTTTGCGGGATAGTGGATTCTTGGCTGCATTCCAAGCTCCCTTGCTCTTTGGAATATCTCATTCTGGGCCCTTCAATCCCTTAATGTTGATGCAACCAGGTCCTGTGTAATCCTTACTGTGGCTCCTGGGTAGTTAAATTGTTTCGTGCTGGCTACTTGCAGGATTTACTCTTTTATCTGGTAGTTCAGGATTTTGGCTACATTTCTTGGTGTTTTCATTTAAGGATACCTTTCTGGAGGAGATCGATGTATTCTTTCAATAACTAATTTGTCCTCTGGTTCCATGCTATCAGGCAAATTTTTCATCACTAGATCCTGTAAGTCCAGGCTTCTTTTCTCTTCAGTGTTTTCAGGAATTCCAATAATTCTCAGGTTGCCCCTCCTCAATCTATTCTCAAGGTCAGTGAATGAGTTTTTTTTTTACATTTTCTTCTATTTTTTTAAATTTTTAAGTTTTGTTTAACAGGCTCTTGCTGTCTCATGAAGTCATTAGTTTCCCACAGACTCCATTCTTTTTTTTTTTTAGAGAGGAGTTTTCTTCATTTATCTTTTGCAACTCCTTTTCAAATTGGTCAATTCTACTTTTGAATGAACTTTTCATTTGACCAATTGAGGTTTTGAGAGAATTATTTTCTTTTTGCATTTTCCCAATTGAGGATCTGAGAGAATTATTCTCATTTTGTATTTGTCCAATCAATGATCTGAGAGATTTATTCTCACTTTGTATTTGTCCAATTGTGTTTGCCAACAATTTGTTTCCTTCTTGCAAAATTTTAATCATCTCTCCCAAATTTTCCAATTGATTTTTTTGCTCTCTTATATTTTATTTATTTTCTTTTTTTATTAAAGATATTATTTGAGTTTTACAATTTCCTACCCAATCTTGCTTCCCTCTCCCCACCCCACCCCACAGATACCACTCCGTCAGTCTTTACTTTGTTTCCATGTTGTACCTTGATCCAAATTGGGTGTGATGAGAGAGAAATCATATCCTTAAAGAGAACAGAATTCTCAGAGGTAACAAGATCAGACAATAAGATACCTGTTTTTTTCCCAAATTAAAGGGAATAGTCCTTGTACTTTGTTCAAACTCCACAGCTCCTTATCTGGATACAGATGGTACTCTCCTTTGCAGACAGTCCAAAATTATTCCCTATTGTTGCACTGATGGAATGAGCAAGTCCTTCAAGGTTGAACATCACTCCCATGTTGCTGTTAGGGTGTACAGTGTTTTTCTGGTTCTGCTCATCTCACTCAGCATCAGTTCATGCAAATCCCTCCAGGTTTCCCTGAAATCCCATCCCTCCTGGTTTCTAATAGAACAATAGTGTTCCATGACATACATATACCACAGTTTGCTAAGCCATTCTCCAATTGAAGGACATTCACTGGATTTCCAATTCTTTGCCACCACAAACAGGGCTGCTATAAATATTTTTGTACAAGTAATGTTTTTACCCTTTTTCCTCATTTCTTCCAGGTATAGACCCAGTAGTGGTATTGCTGGGTCAAAGGGTATGCACATTTTTGTTGCCCTTTGAGCATAGTTCCAAATAGCTCTCCAGAAGGGTTGGATGAGTTCACAGCTCCACCAACAGTGTAACAGTGTCCCAGATTTCCCACATCCCTTCCAACAATGATCATTATCCTTCCTGGTCATACTGGCCAATCTGAGAGGTGTGAGGTGGTACCTCAGAGAAACTTTAATTTGCATTTCTCTAATAATGATTTAGAGCATTTTTTCATATGGCTATGGATTGCTTTGATCTCATCTGTAAATTGCCTTTGCATATCCTTTGACCATTTGTCAATTGGGGAATGGCTTTTTGTTTTAAAAATATGACTCAGTTCTCTGTATATTTTAGAAATGAGTCCTTTGTCAGAATCATTAGTTGTAAAGATTGTTTCCCAATTTACTACTTTTCTTTTGATCTTGATTACATTGGTTTTATCTGTGCAAAAGCTTTTTAATTTAATGTAATCAAAATCATCTAATTGGTTTTTAGTGATGTTCTCCAACTTTTCCTTAGTCATAAACTGTTCCCCTTTCCATAGATCTGACAGGTAGACTAGTCCTTGATCTTCTAATTTGCTTATAGTATTGTTTATTATGTCTATGTCCTGTAACCATTTGGATCTTATCTTGGTAAAGGGTGTGAGGTGTTGGTCTAATCTAAGTTTCTTCCATACTAACTTCCAATTATCCCAGCAGTTTTTATCAAAGAGGGAGTTATTATCCCAGTGGCCGGACTCTTTGGGTTTATCAAACAGCAGATTACTATAATCCTCTCCTGCTTTTAGGCCTAGTCTATTCTACTGGTCCACCATTCTGTTTCTTAGCCAATACCAAACAGTTTTGATGACTGATGCTTTATAATATAATTTTAGATCGGGTAGGGCTAAGCCACCTTTGTTTGCATTTTTTTTCATTAAGCTCCTGGCAATTCTTGACTTTTTATTTCTCCATATGAATTTACTTACAATTTTTTCCAACTCATTAAACTAATTTTTTGGAATTTTGATTGGTAGGGCACTAAACAGATAGTTTAGTTTTGGTAGAATTGTCATTTTTATTATATTAGCTCTCCCTATCTATGAGCAGTTGATATTTGCCCAGTTATTTAAATCTGATTTAATTTGTGTGAGAAGTGTTTTATAATTGTTTTCAAAAAGATTCTGAGTCTGTCTTGGCAAATAGACTCCCAAACATTTTACACTGTCTGAGGTTACTTTGAATGGGATTTCTCTTTCTAGATCTTCCTGCTTTTTTTTGCTAGACATATATAGAAAAGTTGAGGATTTATGGGGGTTTATTTTATAACCTGCAATTTTGCTAAAATTGCTAATTGTTTCCAGTAGTTTTTTAGATGATTTCTTGGGATTCTCTAGGTAGACCATCATGTCATCTGCAAAGAGTGAGAGTTTTGTCTCTTCTTTCCCAATTCTAATTCCTTCAATTTCTTTTTCCTCTCTAATTGCTGATGCTAACATTTCTAATACAATATTGAATACTAGTGTTGATAATGGGCACCCTTGTTTGACCCCTGATCTTATTGGGAATGCCTCTAGCCTCTCCCCATTGAATATAATGCTTGTTGATGGTTTCAGATAAATACTGCTAAATATTTTAAGGAACAGTCCATTTATTCCTACATTCTCTATTGTTTTTAATACCAATGGATGCTGTATTTTATCAAAAGCTTTTTCAGCATCTATTGATATGATCATATGATTTCTGATAGGTTTGTTATTGATATAATTGATTAACTAACAGTTTTCCTAATATTGAACCATCCCTGCATTCCTGGAATAAATCCTACTTGATCATAATGCATTATCCTAGTGAAGACTTGTTGTAGTCATTTTGATAATATTTTATTTAGGATATTTGCATCTATATTCATCAGGGAAATAGGTCTATAATTTTCTTTCTCTGTTTTAACTCTTCCTGGTTTAGGTAACAGTACCATATTGGTTTCATAGAAAAAGTTAGGCAGAGTTCCATCTTTCCTTATTTTTCCAAAGAGTTTATATAGGATTGGAACCAATTGTTCCTGAAACGTTTGGTAGAATTCACTTGTGAATCCTGGAGTTTTTTTTAGGGAGCTCAATATTGGCTTGTCGAATTTCTTTTTCTGAGATAGGGTTGTTTAGGTATTTAATCTCTTCTTCATTTAACCTGGGCAACTTATATTTTTGTAAATGTTCATCCATTTCACTTAGATTATCAAATTTATTAGCATAGAGTTGGGCAAAATAATTTCGAATTATTACTTTTAATTTCCTCCTCATTCGTGGTGAGTTCACCTTTTTCATTTATAATACTAGCAATTTGGTTTTCTTCTTTCTTTTTTTAAATCAAATTGACCAGAGGTTTATCAATTTTATTGGTTTTTTTCATAATACCAACTTTTGGTTTTATTTATTAATTCAATAGGTTTTTTGCTTTTGCTTTTTATTAATTTCTCTTTTAATTTTTAGAATTTCTAATTTGGTATTTAATTGGGGATTTTTAATTTGGTCTTTCTCTAATTTTTTTAGTTGCATATTTAGTTCATTGATTTCCTCTTTCTATAATTTATTAATGAATACATTGAAAGATATAATACATCCCCTGACAGCCTCTTTGAGTGAATCCCTCAGGTTTTGGTATGTTGTTTTATTATTGTCATTATCTAGGAAAAATGATTAATTCTATAATTTGTTTTTTGATCCACTCATTATTTAAAATGAAGTTATTCCATTTCAAATTGGTTCGGGGTCTATATCTCCTTGTCCCAATATTATATATGACTTTTATTGCATTTGATCTGAGAAAAATGTATTCACTGTTTCTGCATTCATTTCTGCAGTTGATCATTAGGTTTTTATGTCTTAGTACATGGTCAATTTTTGTATAAGTGCCATGTACTGCAGAGAAAAAGGTATTTTCCTTTCTATCCCCATTCAGTTTCCTCCATAAGTCTACCATATATAATTGTTCTAATAATCTATTTACCTCCCTAATTTCTTTCTTGTTTGTTTTATGGTTTGATTTATCTAGATCTGATAGTGGGAGCTTGAGGTCTCCTACTAGTAGGGTTTTGCTGTCTATGTCTTCTTGTAATTCTTTCAGCTTCTCCTCGAAGAATTTGGGTGCTGTCCCACTTGGTGCTTATATATTCAATATTGAAAAAACTTTATTGTCTATGGTACCTTTTAGGAGGATAAAGTTTCCTTCCTTATCTCTTTTAATGCTATCTATTTTTGCTGCTGCTTTTATCTGAGATAAGGATTGCTACTCCTGCTTTTTTTACTTCAGCTGAAGCAAAATATATTTTGCTCCAACCTTTTACCTTTACTCTATATGTATCTCTCTGCTTTAAATGAGTTTCTTGTAAGCAGCATATTGTAGGATTCTGGTTTTTAATCCACTGTGCTATTTGCTTACGTTTTAAGGGAGAGTTCATCCCATTCACATTCAAGGTTATATTTACTAATTCTTTATTGCCCTCTGTGCTATCTTCCCTCTGTTTGTATTTTTCCCCCTTTCTCCCTTTTATCCATATTCCCCAGTATTTTGTTTTTGAATACCACCCCCTTCAGTGTGTTTGCCCTCTTATATCACACCCTCCCCTTTCTTTCCCCTTTCCCTTTTCCCTTCCCTTCCTTTTGTTATTTCCCCTTATTTCCCCCACTCCCCTTCCATTTCTCCATCCCCCCTCCCCTTTTCCCCCTTTAATACTTGAAAGGTTAGATGTTTTATAAGTTAACTGAGTATGTGTAGGTTGACCTTAAGCCAAATCTCATGAGAAGAAGATTCAGGTGTTTCTCTTCTGCTCCCTTCTTCCCCTCTATTACCATAGGTTTTTTTGTACCTCTTAGTGTAATGAGATTTGTCCCATTCAATCCCCTCCCTCCTCCCATCTCTTTCCTGTCCCCCTTTTTAGGGAGGTAGTGTATTTTTTTAGATCATTCTATCTAGGTCATAGAAAACTCTGAGTGTCTGTCCCTTCTAGGTCAGTATATTCTATTGAATAGAGTAAAAATTCCTGAGAGTTATTAGAGCCTTTCTCCCAAGTGGGGTTAATGCTAGTTACATCCCATTAGATAGCAGTCTCATGGATAGGTCATGGATGTCCATCATTTCTGGCTAGGTATATTCTCTCTGTTAGAGTTACATTTCTCAGGATTTATGAGAGTCTCTTCCCCCCCCCCCCCAACACACACATGCTGGGATATAGCCAGTTTCAACTTACTGGATTGCATTTTTTTCCTTTTACCACTCCCCCCCCCCTTTTACCTTTTCATGTGTCTCTTGAACCTTCTGTTTGATGTCCACATTTTCTGTTTAGCTCTGGTCTTTTCATCAGAAATTTTTGGAATTCTTTCATTTCGTTAAATGTCCATCTTTTCCCCTGGAAGGCTCAGCTTTACAGGAGAGTAGATTCTTGGCTGCATTCCAAGCTCCTGTGCTCTTCGAAATATCTCATTCCAGGCCCTTCGATCCCTTAAAGTTGATGCAGCCAGGTCCTGCGTGATCCTTACTGTGGCTCCTTGATATTTAAATTGTTTCTTTCTTTCTGACTGCTTGCAGGATTTTCTCTTTTATCTGATCGTTATGGAGTTTGGCCACAACATTCCTTGGTGTTTTCATTTTAGGATCTTTTTCTGGTGGGGATCGATGTACTCTTTCAATAACTACTTTGTCCTCCGATTCCATGATGTCAGGGCAGTTTTCCATCACTAGATCCTGTAATATTAAGTTCAGGCTTTTTTTCTCTTCAATGTTTTCAGGAAGTCTTATAATTTTCAGGTTGCCCCTACTCGATCTATTCTCAAGGTCAGTAGTTTTGTTGATGAGGTATTTTACATTTGCTTCTATTTTTTCTATTTTTTTAATTTTGTTTAACTGACTCTTGCTGTCTCATGGAGTCATTAGTTTCTGTAGACTCTGTTCTTTTTGGGGGGCGGGGAGGAGTTTTCTTCATTAACCTATTGCAACTCCTTTTCCAATTGGCCAATTCTACTTTTGAAAGAGCTTTCCATTTGACCAATTGAGGTTTTGAGAGAATTAATTTCTTTTTGCATTTTCTCATTTGAGGATCTGAGAGATTAATTCTCCTTTTGTGTTTGTCCAATTGTACTTTCTAAGGTTTCGTTTTCTTGTTGCAAGGTATTAATTGTCTCTCCCAAATTTTTAAGCTCCTTCCTTATTTCTTCAAGGAAGTCTTTCTGTGCTGGAGACCAGATTGTATTCTCCTGAGAGGTTCCAGGTCTCTCTGAGTTGGGGTCTTTCCCTTCCAGGAACTTTTCTATGGATCCACCTTTTTGCTGACCCTTCTTCATTATGCTAAGACCTTGAGTTGGGGGGGCGGCTGGTTCACCTGGGCTTGGGATTGTTAAAGGCTTTACTGAGTGAAGTTTCTCTGGCTATCCAGTAGGAGGTGCTGGTTGCTTTCTCTGGAGTGTCTGTGACCTTAGTTGCGAGGCTTTCTCCCTTTGCTTGAGGGCAGGAATTGGAGCTATTGAATTCTTTTGCCTTCAATCAATGGTGGGCTTTACCCTGGCCTGAGGTCATTCCTCAGCTGGGCTGGTTCTTTTGCTCACACACCTGGGCCTGAGGCAGAAGTAGTTTGCAATTGTTTGTTTTAGAGGAAGCTTCAGTGCAATGTAGGCATGGATGCAGAATTTCTCAGACCTGAGGAGCCCAGGGATGGCGTCCACAGCTCTCCTGCACCAGACCTCTCCCCGAAGCCCCTTCCTGAAGCTCCAGGGGGACAGCACCAACATCAGCCCCTCTGCTTCCCCGCGGGCCCAAGCCCCCTTCATCCAGCCCCCCTGCTGATGCAGCAGGTCCGGCTCTCGCGCCCTCAGACTCCCGGTTCCAATTCAGCTGTTAATCTGGCTGGTCCTGGGCTGATCTTTCCTCGGAATCCAGACTCACCTGCCGGTACTCAGCCAAGGCTGCTGCGGGAGACCAATCCTGAGGTAGATTTTCCTCTCCTGGCTTTTCTTTCTGGGTTTCCTGGTTCGGATTTCTTTTAAGAGGTTTGTTTCATGTGATAGATGGGGAAGAGATCAGGAGACTTTAGAACTTTGCCTGTCTTCTCTCCACCATCTTGGCCCTGCAATTGATTTTTAAACTCCTTCCTTATTTCTTCAAGGAAGTCATTCTGTGTTGGAGGTCAGATCATATTCTCCCTCCCCATTTCAAGGTCTTAGCAAAATGAAGAAAGATCAGCAGAAAGGTGGATCCATTGAAATATTCTTGGAAGGAAAAGACCTTAATTCAGATAGACCTAGAATTTTGGGAACGCAGGCTATTCTAACGGCCCCACCACCTGGACAGTCTCAGGAGCTGGCATGCTGCCCTGAAAGATAAGGTGCATCAGAGTCCTTGGGAGCTGCACATTCTGCCTCACAGCCCAAGGGCACAGGACACAGCTGTGTTTTACCACCTCCCCTCAACATACCCCCTTATCCTGTAACACAAGATGCTGCATGTACACCGCTGGTGTAGTACCCCATTCCCTCATTTTTTTTTTTTGTTCTACCCTGATAGACCTAAGAGTTGAACTGGAAGCATAAGGCAGTGTGGCTTGACTCCTTATTCTCAGCTCCCCTCCTGGAGGGCGGTCATCAGGTGAAGGTGAAGCAAGCTACAACATAGAATCTCTGAGGAGAATATGTTACTAGTTCCCAAAAAGAGTATGATATCTTTGTGTCATTCTGTATTTGAAACTGGAAAAGGTTAACTGAGTTTAACTGAACACTAACATTTGGGCAAAATAATTCTGAATTATTACTTTAATTTCGTCCTCATTGGTGGTGAATTCACCTTTTTTCACTTTTGAAACTAGAAATTAGGTTTTCTTCTTTCTTTATTTTTTTAATCAAATTAACCAGAGGTTTATCAATTTTTTTCCATGAAACCAACTCTTGGTTTTATTTATTAATACAATAGTTTTCTTGCTTTTGATTTTATTAATTTCTCCTTTAATATTTAGAATTTCTAATTTGGTATTTAATTGGGAGCTTTTAATTTGTTCTATCTATAATTTTTTAGTTGCATGTTTAGTTCATTGATTTCCTCTCTCTCTCTCTCTCTCTCTCTCTCTCTCTCTAATTTATTCATATAAGCATTTAAAGATATAATATATTACCTGACAACTGCCTTGACTTTATCCCATAACTTTTGGTATGTTGTCTTGTTACTTCCATTATCTGCGATGAAATCAATAATTCTTTCTATAGTTTATTGTTTTATCCACTCATTCTTTAAAATGAGGTTATTTAGTTTCCAATTAGCTTTAGGTCTATCTCTCCGTGGCCCATTATTGCACATGATTTTAATAGCATTATGATCTGAGAAGGATGTATCCACTATTTCTGCCTTTTTGCATTTGATAATAAGGTTTTTGAGCCCTAGTACATGGTCAATTTTTTGTAAGTGCCATGTACTGCAGAAAAAAAGTATATTCCTTTCTATCCCCATTCAATTTCCTTCAAAGGTCTCTCATTGTCTAGGTTTTCTAACATTCTCTTTACCCCCTTAACTTCCTTCTTGTTTATTTTGTGGTTAGATTTATCTAAATCTAAGAGTGTGAGGTTGAGGTCTCCCACCAGTAGAGTTTTGCTGTCTATATTTTCCTGTAACTCTTTCAACTTTTCCTCTAAGAATCTGGATACTATAGCACTTGGTGCATACTTAATTAGTATTGAAATTGCTTCACTGTCTATGGTAACTTTTAGAATGATATAATTTCCTTCCTTATCTCTTTTAATGAGATATATTTTTGGAGCTGCTTTGTCTGAGATAAGGATTGCTACCCTTTCATTTTTTGCTTGAGCTAAAGCATAATATATTCTTCTCCAATCTTTTACCTTTACTCTATTTGTATCTCTTTGCTTCAAATGCATTTCTGGTAAGCAGCATATTACAGGATTCTGGTTTTTAATCCACTCTGCTAATTGCTTACATTTTATGGGAGAGTTCATCCCATTCACATTCAAAGTTATAATTACTTTTTATTGTCCTCCATATTATCTTCCCTCTGTTTCTATTTTTCCCTTTTTTCACCTTCTCCCTGTTTCTCAGTATTTTGCCTCTGAAAACCACTTCCTTCAGTGTGTTTGCCCTTTTATAACCAACCCCTTCCCTTTTCTTTTCCACTTCCCTTTGCCTCTTCTTTCTTTCTTTCCTTCTGTCTGTTCCTCTTTTCCTCCCCTCCCCCTTTCCCCCTTTAATACTTGAAAGTTTCTAACTTATCTGAGTCTGAGAATGTGTGTGTGTGTGTGTGTGTGTGTGTGTGTGTGAGAAGGAGAGAGAGAGAGAGAGAGAGAGAGAGAGAGAGAGAGAGTGTGTGTGTGTGTGTGTGTGTGTGTGTGTGTGTGTGTGTGTGTATGTTAATCTTTCTTTGAGCCAAATCTGGTGAAAGTAAGATTCAGGTGGTTCTCACCTCCTCCCCTCTTCACCTCTATTGCAATAGGTCTTTTGCACCTCTTCATGTGATGTAATTTACCCCATTCAGTCTCCTCCATCCTCCTGACTCTTTACAGTCCCCCCTTCTTAAGGATATATTATTTTTCAATCATTTTATCTGAGTCATGGAGAAGTCATGAATGTCCATTATTTCTGGTTAAGTATGTACTCTCTAATTGAGTTACAATTCTCAAGAGTTCTGAGAATCTTTTTTCCAGGTTGCAATATAGCTAGTTTCATTTTATTCTATAACACTTTTTTTCCTTTTCTCTTTTTGACCTTTTCATGTATCTCTTGAGTCTCTTGTTTGAAGACCAAGTTTTCTATTTAGCTCTTTTCATCAGGAAAATTGGATGTCTCCTATTTTGTTAAATGTCTGTCTTTTCCCCTGGAAGAGAGTAGTGTCACATAGTGAATTCTTTGCATTCCAAGCTCCCTTGCTCTTCTGAATATCAAATTCCAGGCCCTTTGATCCCTTAATGTTGATGTATCCAGGTCTTCTGTAATCCTTACTGTGACTCCTTGGTATTTAAATTGTTTCTTTCTGACTGCTTGCAGGATGTTCTCTTTTACCTGATAGTTCTGCAGTTTGGCCACAATATGCCTTGGTGTTTTCATTTTGGGATCCCTTTCAGGACGGGATTGATGTATTCTTTCAATTACTATTTTTCCCTCTGGTTTTTGGGCAATTTTCCTTCACTATATCCTGAAATATGCACTCTAAGCAAGTTTTCTCCTCAATGTTTTCAGGAAATCCAGTGATTCTTAAGTTGTCTCTTCTGCATCTATTCTCCAGGTCAGTTGTTTTGCTGAAGACGTATTTTACATGTTCTATTTTTTTTTTTGTCTTTTGGTTTTTTGTTTAACAGATTGCTGTTCTCTCATGAAGTCATCAGATCCCACAGATTCCAATCTTTTATTTTAGAGAAGAATTTTCTTCATTTACCTTTTGCAATTCCTTTTCCAATTGGAAAAATTCCTTCTATTTTTGAAGGAATTTTCCATTTGCCCAGTTGTGGTTTTGATAGAATTATTTTCTTTATGTACTTGTCCAATTGTATTTTGATTTTCTTTTTGCAAGATGATAATTTTCTCTTGCAAAGTAATAATTTTCTCTTATATTTTTTAAGAGTTAATTTTTTATTGTATAAATATTTTATTTTATTGTTATATATATGTATATATATGTATATACATACATATATATATATATATATATATATATATATATATATATATATATATATATATATAGTAGTTTCTACCTATCATTTTTGGTAAGGTTTTCAATTTTATACATCTTCCCCCCATCCTCCCTTCCTTTCCCCTTTCCTCTTACAGAAGACAATCTGATAAACTTTACATTGTTTCCTTGCTATACTTTAATCAAAATTGAATGTGTTGAGTGAAAAATCATATCCTTGAGAAAAAAGTAAAATATTAGAGATAGCAAAATGATGTAGTATATATGACAACTTTTTTTAAATTTAAGGTAATAGTTTTGGTCTTTGTTTACAATCCACAGTTCTTTCTCTGGATACAGATGGTATTCTCTATTGAAGATACCCTAAAATTATCCCTGATTATTGCACTGATGTAATGAACAAGTCCATTAAGTTTGATCATCAACCCCCATATTGATGGTAGGTTGTACAATGTTCTTCTGCGTCTACAAATCTTGCTCAACATAAGTTCATTTAAGTCTTTCCAGGCTTCTCTGAAATCCCATCCTTCCTAGTTTCTCATAGAACAACAATGTTCCATAACATACATATACCACTGTTTGTTCAGACATTCCCAACTGATGAACATTTAATCAATTTCCAATTCTTTACCATCACAAACAGAGCTACTATGAATATTTTTGTATAAGTGATGTTTTAACCCTTTTTTCCATAATCTCTTCAGGGTAGTCATTTTGCTGGATCAAAGAATATACACATTTTAATTGCCCTATGGGTGTAATTCCAAATTGCTCTTCAGAAAGCTTGGATCATTTCACAGTTCCACCAACAATGTATTAGTGTCCCAGATTTTCCATATCCCTTCCAACATTGATCATTATCCTTTCTGTTCATATTTGCTAATTTGGGAAGTGTGAAGTGATACCTCAGAAATGCTTTAATTTGCATTTCACTAGTCAGTAATGATTTAGAGAAATTTTTCATATGACTATATATAACTTTGATTTCCTCATCTGTAAATTGCCTTTGACTATTTCTTAATGGAGAAAGACTTTTTTTTTAATACATTTGACTCAGTTCTCTCTATATTTTAGAAATGATTCCTTTAATTAGTTGTTAAAATTTTATTCCAATTTATTACATTTCTTTTGATCTTGGTTACAGTGTTTTTTTTATTTGTGCAATACCTTCTCTTACATTTCTTTTCCTAATTTTTCCAAATGATTTTTAAACTCCTTCCTGATCTTTTCTAAGAAGTCTTTCTGGGCTACAGACTGATTCATATTCTCCTCTGAAACTCTCTCTCTGGGTTTAGATCCTTGGCTTCAAGGAAACATTCAATGGATCCTGCTTTATGCTTGCCTTTCTTCATTTTCCTAGGACCTTGTTTTGGAGGAGACTCTTGGTGCACAGACCTTCGGTGTTGAGATCTCTAGAGGCTTTGCTCACTGGGCTAAGGAACTCCAAGTAGGTTGACCAGTATGGGATGCTAGACACTTTCTCTCCAGTGTCTGTCCCCCTATACCTGTGGGGGGTGGGGTGGGGAGCAGGATCTGGGTTATCCTCAAACAATGTGAACTGGGACCTCAGCTATACAGTCAATCTACTTAATTCTCAATCAACCATCCACGCTTGAACGTGGAGAGAGTGGGAAGGTTTGTTACTATGTTCTGGGAAGGGTCACTTTCTCCCACAGGAAAGGCAGGGTAATCAACTGGAAACATGAGGATTTTGCTGAAAATAGAGGGGCTCTTGGCCCTGATCTTCCAGTTCAGTTGAACTGACTGGATTGATGTCTAGCTGCCATGCTGGAGTTCTCCTGCCCCACGCTGTAACACTTATGTGCTGGACCTTTCTGTGCCACCATGCACACAGCAAATACTTTCCTGCTGTTCTCAGGTTAGTCCTGAGGCCTCTCCCTGCCACTCCTGTGCTGGCTCTCTGCTCTCTACCCCTAGCTTTCCCATGCTTTCCTGACACAGACCTTGTTGCTAGATATTCTTCTCCTCAGTTCTTCTCTGGGTTTTGTGGATACAAATTCTGTTAAGTGGCTTGGTTCATGTTAGTTATGAGGGAAAGCCAGGAGAACTTAAGACAGTGCCTGACTTCTCTCCACCATCTTGACTGGAAGTCCCCTGGGTTTGTGTTTTGAATGGTCCTTTCACCATAGTGACCTTTTATTGTGGGATTTATTTTATTGTTGTTGCTTGTTCATTATTTTCAATTTACTGACTAGACTTTGTGTTAGGTCCAAGTTCTAAACACTTATGGTGGGAATATCAGAGTTGATTTTGTTGCAGTTTTCTTGGGAGTATTGGATGTTTTCTTATTCTAGATTCCAAAGGCCAACTCATGATGGAAATTTACAAACTTTGGTTATTCTAAGTAGTTTTTTCCAGGGCAAAGTCTGATCAGTTTTTCCTTTCTTCTTTCCCCAGAGAAGTCTGAGCTCTGCATGTTCCTGACCTGTATTTGGCTTTAAGTAGCAACAGGCTACCGTTGAACTGAGATCCTTCAGATTGATTCAAATTTAGTTTAGAACAAACTCTTGTTTCTGGTGCCTGAGGCACATTGTTGCTATTTGCTTCTGAATTTTCCCCTTGTTTGTGACTGATCCTTACTTCTGGATACTAGTCCCCTCCACAATTCATATTATATCTATGACCTGTCATCTGATTGACCAATCATCAGTATGACCTTTCCTCTCAGACTTTCTGTCTTTAACTTGTGAACTATTCATCAGTATGATACAGTTGGCTAAAACTTTAACCCTCTGACAATGCCAGTTTGCCATTCTTTGTTCTATGCTGTATAGCTATTAGTATACTTCCTAGAGCTTGATCTTTAGATTCATTGAATGAAAGATTAGGGTGTTGGAGATTGTTGTATTCTTCTGGTAGATGTCACATGTTAGTGCTTGCCTGGTGTTGTTGGTGCTCCATGATTCCTCAGTGATGTAGGGTAAAGAGAAAGCAAGGAAGATCTGTTGAAGAAAGATTAAACAGATTGATTTGTCCATGGAAAGACAGATTAGGATGTACCTGGTAGTCAGATTCTGTTTTCAAATATCACATGCTGTGCTTACCTGGTGTAGATGATACTTCATGTTACCTCACTGTTAAAGGAGGAAATAAAGCCAATTTAAGGCCAAGAAACTCCCATAGCTGATAGACTATCTCTAATAATTCTGTTTCCTATAAATCAGGCCATGCAGAGAATGATTGTGGTAAAGACAGATGAGAATAACTTGCACAATAATACTCCTCCCTATAATAAAGATAATTGTGCAGCTCATGCCATCAATTGGTTGGTTGTGTGGTCCTCTTTGACACTGAAGGGATAGTAGTAGCTAGCAGTATATCAGTGGTAGTAGTAGTAGTAGTAGTAGTAGTAGTAGTAGTAGTAGTAGTAGTAGTAGTAGTATAGTAGTAGTAGCAGTAGGAGTAGTATCTGTGACTCAGAAAAGTGTAGGAACCAACAGTCTGGCAGCTGGCACGTATTTTTATAACCTGTAACAGATCCTAGAGTCCCCTTTTATTCCCTTTGGGCAAGGGCTTTAGTTGTTGGAATATTCCATAGGACTAATTTCTGGTCTGAATGTAAAGAATTTTATTTGTCTCCTTATGCCAACTTGGATTGGTCAAATGATTCATAGAGACATATAATTTATACTCTACTTTTTGGAGCCAGTTTGGTGCATTTTCTACACTTGTTTGTACATGGAGGGAGCTCTTTGCACTTCTCATTTCTCTGCCATCTTAACTCCTCTATTATTGCTCTCTTAATTCTCTAATATAATGATTTTTTGTTAATTTTAATTCTTCCTGAATCCATCACAGCATTTGACACATATGACAAATTAAATCATAGATTTAGAGATGGAAGGAAACTTAGAAGCCATCAAGTCTTACCCTTTTATTTAACAGAAGAAGAAACGTGTATAGAGAGATTACAACACAGTCCAAAGAATTTTGAGGATTCAGTTCTTTATTTTTTAGATATGAGAAAGGGAGGCCATTTATTCAACAAATAACCTAAATCTTCATGGAAATTTTAATTGAATCAAGAATAAGCATGAGGGGTGGCTCAGTGGTGCAGTGGATAGAGCACTGGCCCTGGAGTCAAGAGTACCTGAGTTCAAATCTGGCCTCAGACACTTAATAATTACCTAACTGTGTGACTTTGGGCAAGCTGCTTAACTCTATTGCCTTGCAAAAACTAAAAAAAAAAAAAGAATAAGCATAGGACACTTGATTTTGGAAAGAGATTCTGTTCTAGTGCTGGATTTTTCATTGACTCCCCCCCCCCCCAGCAACTCACAAATAATTAGTGATTTTAAAAAGGAAATGATTAAACCAATTACAATTTGTACCTCTGGTACCATGTCCTCATCTACATTCCAAACAAGGGTGATACCATCTCTCCTAAAATTTTACAATTTCATAAGGATATTTTTGTTTTTTCTTCAGAGATATTTCCATTCCTTCTTCCTTTGCTTAAAAATTGAGTGTAATTATATTTCCAAAGTAGTTAACTAACATATTACAGAATAAATTAAAAAATAAAGAAACAATGGAACAAAAATTCACAGAAGGCAATTGGGCCTCTGCAATGTTAAAATAAGAATATATGTACATTATTAATGGTTGTATTCTTTTTCCTCAGAGTAGAGCAAAGAAAATTTGTGTTCCATTTCACTTGATGTTTGACCTATATCACTAAGTTTTATTCCATTTCATTTGTCAAATAGATTTGATGAATTTCTGTAACATGAAGAAGTGTCACTTGGTGACCTCTAAGCTTACTTCCAGATTTAAATCTGTATTCATTTGTTCTTCTTATTTAATATTTGTCAGACCTTGTGATGTGTGTCTCTGTGAGTACAAAGAGAGAAAAGACCTTGTCCAAACTCTTGGTCTCATAGGTGGACCAAGATATATACCCAATTATGTACTGTGAATTAATGTGCGGCATGTAGAAAGAACCCAAGAGTGAAAGAGTTATTTCCCCCTTTCAACTTCTTATTAATTCGTTTGCCTCATTCTCTAGTCAGTTTTGTCAAAATCATCTGACTGGATATTTGTCCATTATTGGAACATGGTCATTGTTTGAAAAGGCAAAGTTATGTTGATATGATATTTGTTTGCACGAAGTTCTAATTGCAATATTCTGAAAAACCAATTTGTTCTCTCTTCACAGTCATTCATACTCCTTTCTTCACATAATGTTACTTATTTCTCATCTCTTCTAATACTGGATATCTTTGAGACTTTGGGTCTCCCTTTTACTCTTCATCTCTCTCCCTTTTGCATTCATTTTTCTTATTTCTTACTTGTCCTCCCCTTCTTTACTCTTTTCTCATCTCCTCAGATGCTCATTTAATAGCTCATGACACTAATAGCAGGTTTTAGAAACTCTTCCTCATGTTAGAAGACAAAATACTTTTTTAATGGACATTGGAGTTTGTCCATACCCAGGAATGTCTATTTGATACACAAGTATCATCTGTTTCCTTTCTGGATCAAACTGAATAATAACCATTTTAGGACTTAAACAGTCATTTCCTTATGAAGTTAGGGGATAACTTTGAGGATGTGTTGAAATAGACAATTTAAATAGTGATGAGTGAAGAAGCTAGAGTGGTGGCAGTAGGAATGAAGAAGAGAATTTATAAAGTGTCTCCACAGATCTCCTTGATCACTTGGCAAAGTCATACCTGATGCTCTATAACATGTTGAAAACAACCTAGAGGATTTAAATGAATGGAGATACATTCTGTCTCATCTTTGTTTGGGACCATATCTTTTTTGTATGAAGTTTGGCAGGATATTTTGTTTCTTGGAGATAGCTAATGAATACTAAGTAGTGATTCCACCATTCTCTTTCTTAAGTTCTATAATATTCTCTAAACTATGCAGAAGTCTCAGAATTGCCCTTGTAAATTGATAAGAATATTCAAAGTCCATCTCTGATACCACTTAGTTTTATAGCTAAGATGAATCACTATTCCACTATACACAGTGGCTCTCCCATTTTCATGCTCCCTTCAAATTTATTTCTCCTTCTCTTCTTAACTGAGAACCTTCCCTCATATTTTACAGAAAAAAATGGCCACCTTTAGTAAGTCTTCCTTAACTCCTCTTTAGTGCAGACACTTTTCTCTGTTAATCATATTCTATTTATCTTGCATACTATAAATTTCTTTTCTCATTGATTTTCCCATTAGATTTTAAGCTCTTTGAGGGCAAGGATTTTGTCTTCTAGTATCTCTAGCACATAACAGAATGCCTGACACAAGGCAGGTACAAAATAGATGTTTCTTGATTGATGCTTAATTTCCAGAATGAGAATCTTTTTCAACAAGGTTTTTTCTTTCATTCACCTTATTTCTCCTGTCATTTTGAAAAACCAGGTTCAGTAACAAGGAGAATATCATTCCCTATGTAAACTTGCCCTTTGGTACTTTGGTATTGGTCCTCAAAACTTATTTGCACTTATGAGTACAAAAGTTATTTTTACTTGACTCATGCATTCAGATCTCCTACACTCAAGTGTAGTCATGCAAGACATATTTCCATATTATCCTTGTGAAAAACAATTTTTATTTCAATTCTTAGGATTGTTTTTATATCAAGGTGATTTTATTTTCAAATTAGAGAAATACTCCATTGACAAATTTAATTGATAAAATTTGCTTTTTATTATGTACCTATTTATTATTAGCATGCTTTAAGAGCCAATTCACAGGCATTAATATTGAAATATGTAGAAGGCCAAGAAATCTATAATAAAAGCATTGTTAGCTACATAATTAATTTGATTAACTCAAAAGAATAATTTTAAATTCATGGTAGCAAACAATATGGATTCTGAAAACCAAAGAATAGCATTTCTGTTAAATTCCTTTTCTTTTAAATGAGAGAAAAACATACATTGCTAAAAGTCAGGGGAGCTAATAAATCTCTTAATTTCAGCAAGTTTTTCATCAGTCCTTTATCTGAATGTAAGTCTTTTAGAATTGTCTTAAATCATAGCTGAGAAGAGCTAAGTTGATCATAGTTGATCATCACACAGTATTGCTGGTACTTTTTGCAATGTTCTCCTGCTTTTGTTCACTTCACTCAGTATTAGTTCATGGAAGTCTTTACAGGATTTTCTAATATCTGCCTGCTTATAATTCCACTATATTCATATACTACAACTTGTTCAGTCATTTCCCATTGAATTAGTATCCACTCAATTTCTAATTCTTTGCTATCACAAAAATAGCTGATAGAAACATATTTGCTCATGTAGATTATTTCCCTTTTTCTCTTTGGAATGCATGTATAATCTGGGTATTGTTGAATCAAAGGGTGTGTACAGTTGATTGACCTTTGACCATGCTCCCAAATTCATTTCCAGAATGTTTGTATTGGTTCACAATTCCACCAACAATGCATTAGTGTCTGAATTTTCCCACATTTTAACCAATATTTATCATTTTCCTTTTGGATTATATGATCTAATGAAGATTATCAGAGTTGTTTTAGCTTGCATTTATATAATCAAAAGTGATTTAAAATATCTTTGTTTTTAGGTTTTTGCAAGGCTAATGGGGTTACGTGGCTTGCCCAAGGCCACACAGCTAGGTAGTTATTAAGTGTCTGAGGCCAAATTTGAACTCAGGTACTCCTGACTCTCGGGCTGGTGCTCTATCCACTGCACCACCTAGCTGCCTCTAGAATATCTTTTTATATGACTAAAGCATTGACTTTTTTCATCTTAAAACTGCCTGTTCATATCCTTTGACCATTTATCAATTAGGGTACAACTTTTATTCCTATAAATTCAGCTTATTTCTCTATATTTTTGAGAAATGAGGCTGTTTTCAGAGATACTTGCTGTAATGATTGTTTGTTTCCTGCTTTCCTTCTCTTCTTGATTCTTTTACTTTTGTTTGTGCAAAACCTTTTCAATTTAATATAATCAAAGATATCCTATTTGCATTTCAAAATGCACTCTCTCTCTCTCTCTCTCTCTCTCTCTCTCTCTCTCTCTCTCTCTCTCTCTCTCTCTCTCCCCTTTGGTCATAAATTCTTCCAATCTCCATACATCTGAAAGGCAAGGTATTGTTCTCCTTATTTGCTCATAGTATTATCCTTTATCCTTTGTATGTAAATCAAGTACCTCTTTACTCTTATCATCAAAAATGATGTGAGATCTAATTTCTGCCATATTATTTGCCAGTTTTTCCCAAGCAGTTTTTTTTTCCAAAAAAATGACCTTTTATTCTTGATGCTAGAGTTTTCGGATTTAAACTGATTGGATTTTTAAATGAAAGAAGAAATCCAAATTAACTTTCATAAATGAAAAGGATAAGCACAACCAGAAAAAATCAAAGCACTTATTGGGAACTACTTTACCCAAGAATGTGACAATAAAACTGACAATCTAAATGAAATAGAAGAATATTTACAAAAATATAAATTAGCTAGTTATCAGAATAAGCAATAGAATGCTCAAGGAATTTATCTTAGAAAAAAGTAATTGAGCAATCCCTAAATGAACTCTCACAGGTGAAAAAATAGGACTAGATGGATTTACAAATGAATTCTACCAAACACTTTAAGAACAATTGTTTCAAGTATTACATATACTGTTTGAAAAATCGAAAAGAAGAAGTCCTGTTGAATTCAAATTATTATCTTGTTATCTTTGCTAGAGAAGGAAAACTATGGATCAATTTCCCTAATAAATATTGATGCAAAAATCTTAAAGGAAATACTAAGATGTTAGCATATCGCAACAGATAAGATTTAAATCAATAACTTAGGGCAGATGCACTATTAAGAAAACTAAAATCATAATTAAATAGTAGTTATAATAAAACAAGTCATATATATGATTATTTAAATAAATTAAGAAAGCAGTTACAAAATATAGTCATTTTCATCAAAACATTATAAATTATAGGCATAAATGAATCTCTACTTAAGATGATAAGTGCCATGCACCTACAATGAAGAGTAATCATCATCTGTTATGGGGGACAAACTAGAAACTTTTCCTATATGATGAGGAGAGAACATTGCTATCTATGCCAATAAAGCAAGAGATAGAAATGAAAGGAATAGTTATGTGGAAAGAGGAAGTAATTTATCACTTTTGCAGATGATATGATAGTTTACTTATAGAAATTTAGAACACCAACTAAAATTAATTGAAACCATTAGCAACTTAGATATTGATTAGATGCACAGGATACACAATATACAAAAGCAAATTCCCACAATAACCTTGTGGGCTATAAACTCAATCCTGTGCCAATGTCTCCAATGGTGAACAATCAATTCTAAAATTCTTAACAGAGACCTTCAGGGTGTCCCAATGTCACCTTTCCTGATCCCCTTGGAATGTCTGCCATGTGAGTTCTCCATAAAATAGTCTTTTTGGCAAGTGTGCTTCTGGCATTCTGATAATGTACCCAGCTCATCATGGTTGTACTCTGTGTAGTAATGTTGGAATGCTTAGTATCTTAGCTCAAGAAAAGATTTCAGTGTCTGGTATCTTCCCCTGTCAGATGATCTTCAGAATCTTCACAAGGCAATTTAATTGGAAGCAATTCAGGTTGCTGACATGGCACTGGTAGGTTGCAAACAGCAATGAGGTCAGCACAATGACTCTTAAGACCTTCAGTTTGTATTTGGTCTAATACTTCTTCCCTGCTACACTTTCTTTTGGAGCCTCCCAAATACTGAGCTAGCCCTGGCAATGGGAGGGTCAACCTCATTGTCAAAGTGTTCCTCTTTGGAAAGGACATCACCAAGGTAAGTGAACTTGTCCACTCAAAACTTCATTTGTGGTTCCACATATAGATAGTATAGTGCTAGCTGACGGAGCACCTGTGTTTTCTTGGTATTTTTGTTAGGCCAAAACTAGCACAAGCAGCAGAAAATCAATTCATACTTTGTTGCATATCAGTTTCAGAGACTGCACTGTGTGTATAATCATCTGCAAAAAGAAGATCATGTACCAACAATCACTCCACTTTGGCCTTGGTTTGTAGCTTTTCAAGTTGAGTAATTTACTATCATGCAGTAGCTTACTTCAGTGAAGAATTTTGATAACATAGTTGAAAACATTATTCTAAAATGCATAGGAGCAAGGACACATTCTTGCTTCTGTCTATTGCTCACTGGGAAATTGCAAAAGCATTATCCACTACCCATATTAGGCAAGCATGCCATTATAAAATTGATGTACAATACTGACGAACTTCAGGTGTCCTAATGTCATTTCTTCTCACCCCCTTGTAGTGTTTTCTATGTGTGAGTTTTCCATAAAATAGTCTTTTTGGTAACTGTACTTCTGTCATTCTAATAATTTTCCCAGTTTATCATACTTACACTCTGTATTGTAATGTTGAAATGCTTAGCAAGAAGTTTTTGTCAAAATTTTCAATAAACTCTTATGACTGATAGTATCAAATTCCTTGTTCAGATCTAGAAACATTATATACAGCCTCTCTTCTGCTCCTGGTATTTTTCCTAGAGTTGTCGGGCAGCAGATATCACACTGACAAGTCCTCTAGTGAGAGTCACACTGGCTGTCAGGATGGTGACCATCTTCCAAGGAAAAGATCAATCTATTGAGAAAGATTGTGGCAAGAATCTTAGCAACAATGATTAAAAGAGAAATACCTCTGTGATTGTCACAGTACAATCTATTCCCTTTAACTTTATAGAGATGGATAATGGAGGGATCCTTGAATTTTTGGGGAAATAACCTCTTCATGACATATAATCTGAAAATTTCTGTCAACTTTTGGATGAGCAATGGACCCTCCACCTTGTAGATCTTAGAATAAAATCAGCACCAGGTGCTTTGCCACTTGAAAGGAGTCTAAGGGCATTCAAAACCACTTCTGCAGTTGGAATTTCAGCTAAGGACAAATTGATTTTAACTTGAAGTAAACAGTCAATGGCTTCTGCATTGCTTGATGATGATCTGTTAAGATCACTATGGAAATGTTCAATCTGTCTCTCTAGGATCATGTCTCTGTTGTCAATCAATGTGGCTCCATAAGCACTGAGTAGTTGATATGCCCCATAAAAGCACTTTGGATTGATTTTGCATTTCATCTGTCTTCTTACTGAGCCAAGGGTCCTGCATCTCTCTAAGCTTTATTTGTACTTTACTTTTGATGAATTAAATGCTGTCTTCTTAGAAGTGGATGAACTATCCTTCTGGGAAATCCTGTGGAGTTCTTTTTTTTTCATTTAGCAGCTTCTGTATTTCCTTGTCATTTTCATTAAATCAGTCTTGATGTTTGTAAGTGTTCTGACCAAGATGAATAAATGCAGTGATGTACAACAAATATCTGAACGTTTTTCCATTCTTTTACTTCTCCACTGGTGCCAACTCAGTTTCACCTCTAAGTTAGCAACAAACTCTTTCTGCTCAGAGAGACACTCTAATCTCTTGATATTAATTATTCTAGTAAACATTTTGCTTTAGGGCTGCCACTTTGATTGAATGTGAATATTTAACTTGTAGATGATGGATCTGTGATCACACCAGCATGCTGCACCGCATTGCCTTTCCCATTCTCACATCCTATCTATCTCTTCTTACAATCACATAGGTCTATTAGATGTCAATGTTTGCTGCAAGGGTGCATCTAGGAAGTTTTATTGCGTTCAAATAAATGAAAGACAGTATTTATGATGAGAACGTCATGAGATGCACAAATTTTCTGTAGTAGATGGCCATTTCTGTTGCTGTTTTTAACTCTATTCCTCTCAAGGACTCCCTGCCATGACTGGTAGTCAGAGCCTACTCTAGCATTAAAGTCACCCAAAATTACAAGCTTTTTATCAATTTTTTCATAATTTTTTCTTTGACTTTGGTGGGGGTTTGTCATGGTGGAAGCATAGGCACCGATGATAGTGATATGGCATTGTCTTGCAAGTGGCAATCTCATAGTCATGAGCCTGCCATTCACTCCTTTTGTTAGACATTCAAGCTTGTTGACTAGATTAATTTTGATTGCATGATGAATCCCTTCACTGCAGCCACTCCAAAAAAAAAAAGGATATCCAGCTCCAACATCAGGAAGTTGACTTTCATTTGCCAGCCTTGTTTCACTCAGGGCTGCTGTTTGGATATGATACCTGCTGAGTTCTCTTACAACAAGAGCTGTTTATCTTTCAGGCTTATTGGATCTTGTGTTATCTATGAGTGAGTTATTACATCCTCCAATGGATGAAAGGAATCTTTTTTTAATATTAAATAAAAAGTTTTATTTATTATTTTTTGATCACTTTTTTAATTAAAGATTTGATTTGTTTTACAATTTTTTCCCCCAATCTTACTTCCCTCCCCCCACTCCCCCACAGAAAGCAATCTGTCAGTCTTTAATCTGTTTCCATGTTGTACATTGATCCAAATTGAATGTGATGAGAGAGAAATCATATCCTTAAGGAAAAACAAAAAGTATAAGAGATAACAAGATCAGACAATAAGATATTTGTTTTTTTCTAAATTAAAGGGAATAGTCCTTGAACTTTGTTCAAACTCCATGGCTCTTTATCTGGATACAGACTATATTCTTCATTGTAGATAGCCCAAAATTGTCCCTGGTTGTTGCGCTGATGGAATGAGCAAGTCCATCAAGGTTGATCATCCCCCCCATGTTGCTGTTAGGGTATATGTTGTTTTTCTGGTTCTGCTCATCTCACTCAGCATCAGTTCATGCAAGTCTCTCCAGGCTTCCCTGAATTCCCATCTCTCCTGGTTTCTAATAGAACAATAGTGTTCCATGACATACATATACCACAGTTTGCTAAGCCATTCCGCAATTGAAGGACATTTACTTGATATCCAATTTTTTGCCACCACAAACAGGGCTGCTATGAATATTTTTGTATAAGTGATGTTTTTAACCTTTTTCATAATCATCTCTTCAGTGTATAGACCCAGTTGTGGTATTGCTGGATCAAAGGGTATCCTCATTTTTGTTGCCCTTTGGGCATAGTTCCAAATTTCTCTCCAGAAAGGTTGGATAAGTTCACAGCTCCACCAACAGTGTAATAGTGTCCCAGATTTTCCACAACCTTTCCAACATTGATCATTATCCTTCTGGTCATATTATCCAGTCTTAGAGGTGTGAGGTGGTACCTCAGAGAAGCCTTAATTTGCATTTCTCTAATACTTAATGATTTAGAGCAATTTTTCATGTGGCTATGGATTGCTTTGATCTCATCTGCAAATTGCCTTTGCATATCCTTTGATCATTTGTCAATTGGGGAATGACATTTTTAAAAAGAAATATGACTCAATTTTCTGTATATTTTAGAAACGAGTCCTTTGTCAGAATCATTAGTTGTAAAGAGTGTTTCCCAATTTACTACATTTCTTTTGATCTTGATTACATTGGTTTTATCTGTGCAAAAGCTTTTTAATTTAATGTAATCAGAATCATCTAGTTTGTTTTTGGTGATGTTCTCCAACTCTTTCTTAGTCATAAACTGCTCCCCTTTCCATAGATCTGATAGGTAAACTAGTCCTTGATCTTCTAATTTGCTTATAGTATTGTTTTTTATGTCTAAATTCTGTAACCATTTGGATCTTATCTTGGTAAAGGGCATGAGATGTTGGTCTAATCCAAGTTTCTTCCATACTAACTTCCAATTTTCCCAGCAGTTTTTATCAAAGAGAGAGTTTTTATCCCAATAGCTGGACTCTTTGGGTTTATCAAACAGCACATTACTATAATCGTTTCCTGCTATTGAACCTAGTCTATTCCACTGGTCCACCATTCTATTTCTTAGCCAATACCAATCAGTTTTGATGACTGATGCTTTATAATATAATTTTTATCAGGTAGGGCTAGTACCCCTTTTTTGCACTTGTTTTCATTAAATTCCTGGAAATTCTTGACTTTTTATTTCTCCATATTAATTTACTTACAACTTTTTCTAACTCATTAAAGTAATTTTTTGGAATTTTGATTGGTAGGGCACTAAACAGGTAGTTTAGTTTTGGTAGATGAATCTTTTTGGAAGAGATTTTGATAGTTTTTTTTGTGACTCAACCACAGGGTGGGATTCCCATCTGCCAGTTATCAGGACAGAGTTGGATAAGCAGGCAATTTTTAGGCCACCTTTTGTAGTCCTTTCCTCACACCAGGATACGAATGCTGTGATCCTAGGGCTTCTCAGTCACCTAGGTGCTGCTTAATCCTGCTCCTGATTTCATTGGAGAAACAACCCTATGGCAGAGACTGCCATGTACAGCAGGTTGTACCTGCTGTTTCATCATTTGTCTGTTGCCAAAGGACATTGAGATAGGAATGGTAAAGTGATATGGGTGATGTCTTTTGGATTTATGTATACATTGGATTTAAATGAGGCAGAGTTGAATGAAGTTGTCAGCCTCCTTCTCTCTTCCAAATTCATCATGATCCAGTAGCAAGAATTGTTCTAAATTCAGTAGATGACCTTGGAATCTTTGATGTCTAACCAAGCTTTAGGCTCACCACAGCATCTGCTTTCATGGCTTTGAAGTGTTCTCATCCACCAATTCCACCAGTGGAAGACTTTATATGTCTGGGGTAGATACTCCTGTCAACTCATCAATGAGTTTGAGACTCTCTTAGTTACTCTCAATATACCATCTGCCAAAATGCTTTACTTGGGTGTGGTCACTGTGCATGCTACAGTTTCTTGAAGTCACAGGTGAAAATTAGTTGACTTAAGTGGACATCAAAGGTGGAAAAGAAGCTCTGAAAAGGGCTCTGCAGCTCTTATACCAGAGGTGCTAGTCTTCCTTGACCATTCTCTAAACAAATAAAAAAAAGATATAAATAGTTGAAATAGTGAATTATTCATGGGTAGAGCAAGACAATATAATAAAAATGACAAATAAATTGACAAAATGACATTAATTATTTTATTTAATTAATACTACACCAATTAAAGTATCAAAGAATTATTTTATGGAGCTAGAACAATAATAGCAAAACTCATTTAAAGTTTTTAATTCAATTTAATTTCAAAAGCATTCGTTATATATTCATTATGTGTCAAGAATTAAGTTATTTGCTGTAGATATACATAAAAGTCTCATCTCTCCTTAAACTTGCAATCTTATTGGGGAAGACAATACAAGAAAGATAGAAATTATGATGGTTGAAGTAGGAGATAAGTTACTCAGAATAGAATGAGAATGGTAGAGTCGAATAGAAGGAGTATAACTGGTGGGAGAAGGAAAAAAAGAGATCAAGAAAATCCAGGGAATCAAGGGAAAAAAAATGAAAAGGAAGGGTGTTTAGTAGTGCCTGATTCCAAACTATGCAAACTATACAAAGTCATATTTGTAAAAATAAATTGCTTTTGAGAAAAAAATAGAGAGTTTAATCAGTGGAAAAAATAAGGAACACAATACACAGCAATAAATGAGCAGAATAAACAATTTTTGATAAAAGTGAGTATTTCAGATTTGGGCACAAGAACTCAGTCTTTAACAAGAACTATTGAAAAATAGCCAAAGTCAAACATATGCTAATACCTCTTATAATATACCAGACTAAACTCAAAATAAATATATGATTAAGATAGAGGTTAAAATCACAATCAAATTAGAGGAGTGTGAACAAATTACTTGCCAAGTCTATAGAGAGAAGAGTTTTTGACAAAATAAGAGATAAAAAAGATACATAGAAGGTAAAATGAACAATTTTGGTTCTATAAACTACACAATTTTGCATTAATAAAACTGATGCAGCTAAAATTTATAGAGAGAACCTGGGAAAAACATATTTGCAACAAATTTATCTGACAAGGTCTCAATTATAAGCCAAGTAGGACACACTTAAAATCAAAAGAACAGAGCCATTTGTCAATTGATACTTGGCCCTAGGATGTGAATAAGCAGTTTTCAGAGAAATCAATCCATACTCTTACAAGTATATGAAAATTGCTCTATCACTAATTTTTAGAAAAAGCAAAATTAAAACAACTCTGAAATACAATCTTACATCCATAGATAGACTACATTGACAAAAGGTGGAATGAAATATCCTGGAGTGGTTGTGGGAAAATAGGAACTATAATGCATTATTAGAAGAGCACTGAACTGGTCTAATCATTGTATTAAGTAAGTTATTTGGAAGTATGAACAAAAAGATATTAATCTCAATTTAAACATTCATCAATACTGGTTTTCTTTAGGTTTTTGCAAGGCAAATGGGGTTAAATGGCTTGCCCAGGGCCCCACAGCTAGGTAATTATTAAATGTCTGAGGCTGGATTTGAACTCAGGTACTCCTGACTCCAGGGCTGGTGCTCTATTCACTGTGCCACCTAGTTTCCCCCAATACTGGTTTTAAGACTAAAATCCAAAGATGTAATAAATGACAAAATGAAGAAATGAGGAAATATGGAATGATAGCTCATATTTGCAGAAATATTTTCAACAATTCTATTTGTTTTGGTGAGGGGATATACAGTTGGGGAATGGCTAAACAAGTTCTGGTATATCAGTATGGTAAAACAAATACTATGCAGTTATAAAAGAAAGACAATGTATTCAGAAAATCTGGAAACCCTTGTTTGGACTGATTCAGAGTGAAGTGAGCAGAATCAGCAGAACAATTTATATAATTGTAATAGTATAGAAATAGTCAACTTGAAAGTATATAGAACTCTGATAAGTACTCATGAGGAACCATGCAGAGAAGTAATGGTCAGATTGGAATAAACTTTCCCACTTTTTTATTTTTGGAGGATATAACTAACGTAGATATTGGTTTGCATTAGCATATATATATATATATGTATATATATATATATATATACATATATATATATGTATGTATTTTTAATTGATTTTTTCCCCTTGCTTTCTCAAAGGGTAGGGGATGGGGGAGAGGATAGAGAAAGAGAATATGGAACTGAAAATAAAATAAAAACTGAATTGAAAAAGAAAACGGGTATAATGCCTTACCTGAGGAAGATGTTAATTACAATGTCTTTTGCCAAGCATATATACAATATGAAGCACTGCTTTAGTAATGGCAGTCATATTTGAGAAATGACACTAAGAAATAAGAAAATTTTTTATTAAATATTTTATTTATTTTGAGTTTTACAATTTTCCCTCTAATCTTACTTCCCTCCCCCACCTCCAGAGAAAGCAATTTGTCAGTCTTTATATTGTTTCCATGTTGTATATTGATCCAAATTGAGTGTGATGAGAGAGAAATCATATCCTTAAGGAAGAAACATAAAGTATAAGAGATAACAAGATCAGACAATAAGATATCAGTTTTTTCTAAATTAAAGGGAATAGTCCTTGGTCTTTGTTCAAACTCCATGGTTCTTTATCTGGATACAGATGGTATTCTCCATTGCAAAGAGCCCAAAAGTGTCCTTGATTGTTGCACTGATGGAATGAGCAAGTCCATCAAGGTTGATCATCATCCCCATGTTGCTGTTAGGGTGCACAGTGTTTTTCTGGTTCTGCTTATCTCACTCAACAACAGTTCATGCATAGTGTTCCATGACATATATATTCCACAGTTTGCTAAGCCATTCCCCAATTGAAGGACATTTACTTGATTTCCAATTCTTTGCCACCACAAATAGGGCTACTATGAATGTTTTTGTACAAGTGATATTTTTACCTTTTTCATCATCTCTTCAGGGTATAGACCCAGTAGTGGGATCAAAGAGTATGCACATTTTTGTTGCCCTTTGGGAATAGTTCCAAAGAAATAAGAAATTATTTAAAGAATAAATCAAGATTTATAGGGAACTTTATTCTATACCATCTAAACATCAGCTGAAAGAAATGAGGATGCCTGGTTTGGGACAGAGACATTTTAGGAAGGTGTGCTAGCTGTCTTCAAATGTTTGAAGTATTGTTATGTTGAAGAACAGTAGAAACAGTAGAAAATAGAACTAGAACCAACCTTGGAAATTAATGGGAGAGAGATGTTAGCTTGATGGAATTGAAAGTTCCCTAGGATTAGAACAACCTAGAATTAGAATTGAGTTGTCTCAGGAAATAGAAGGTTGGCCTTTTTTTTGAGGTCTTCAAAGAAGGGTTGGGTGGTACAGCAGAATTCCAGATCTTGATTAAGTTCAAATCCAGCCTTAGATGCTTGTTGGGTAACCCTGGGAAATTCATTTATATTTTCTTTAGTTAACTTTTATATTTCTTTTTCTAGTTGAATAATTTTACTTTAAAATGAGTTGTCTTCCTTTTTTCCAGTTGATCAATTTTACTTTTTGATAAGTTTATTTCTTTTCTCATTTAACCAATTTTATTTTTTAAAGATATTGTTTTCTTCAGTCAATTTTTCATAATTCTCCTGCATGACTCTAATTTTTTTCCTCCATTTTCCTTCTTTGGTTGTTAAAATATCTTTTGAGTTCTTCCAAGAGATCTTTTTGAATTTAAGACTAATTCATAAACATCTTTGGGTTTTCACATTTTGACACTGCTTTCCTCTTCTGAGATGGTGTTTTTATTGTCCCTATCAGAATAATAGCTATCTATGGTTAACACTCTCTTTTTTGCTCATTTTGATAGTTGAGCTCTGCTCCTGGCGCAAGGGGGTGGTTCCAACCTTTTTCTGTTTTTCTCTGGCATCTCACATGCTTGTGGTTTCTTCCCTGTCTAAGGCCTAGTCCTGACCTAGTCCTACCTGTTTCACTAGCATTCATGGTCTTGAACTTTGCCTTCTGAGCTGAGGTTTGGATCTTCACTATTGTCCTGTGGTACTGCTGGCCTGCTGAGCTGGGACCTGAGCTATGTCATGACTAAGAGTCTCTCACTGTCTTCCCTATCCTGCTGCCTATATGCGCTATACTCCCTTTTTACCTATGTGTAATTGATCTCATCTGAAGTTTTGAGTTGAGAACTTGTTTTACTCTGTTTTTTATAGTTTCTGTCACTTTAGGGTCTGTTTAGAGGCTTCATTTAGAGTTCTGGGAGCTTTCTAGCTTCATGCCACCATCTTGGCTTTGCCCAGGAAATTCTCAGTTCCTCATCTCTAAAATGAACTCGAAAAGAATACCACAATAGGGTCTTTGCCCCCCCAAACTGCAAATAATGTCACAGTGAATTGAGCAGAATAAAACAAGTCAACAACCACTAAGAGAAAGGATGAATGAGCACTTGCTTGAACTGCAGGCAAGATTTCTTTTTGCACTTGATGTAAGATCCTGTAAGATCCTTTTTGGCACTAAAATTATATGATTACATGATTTAGCAGAGAAAAAAAGAATTATTTCCCCCTAATCTGTTGGCAGAAACAAATAATCAATTGCTACTCAAGGCTTCTTATTTACCTTGGGATAATGTCTATAATCCTGGTTAGAATCTTGGATTTGGTCACAACATGAAGCTACCATAGAGAATTCCTCCCCAGGTATGTTTCTCTCCCAACACATTGGGGTTTTGAATTCCATAGCTATGAATGATATTATCTCATTAGCAGAGGGCAGTTTTAGTAATAACTAACATTTCTATGGCATTTAAAGTTTGCCAAATATTTTGTAGTATTTAATTCTTTCAAATACCACAAAAAATCAATTAGAAGTTTACTAAAAGTTTGCTACTCTTTTCTCAGATATTGCAATTATGGTTCAAAAATAATAGATCTAGAGCATGAAGAGACCTTTGAGCTCTCAGAGTTAGCATAATTGACGAGAAATGTTAGGTGCTGTGAAGCAAATTTTCCATGATCATAGAGGCCATAGCTGATAGATGCTACATTCAAACTTTTCTAACCAGTAAGTTCATCTCCCTCCCCCCACCCATGCTTCTATGTTGCATGACTTTCCTGTAGTCGTACAGCTATTGTCACAGGTAGAATTTTCATCTTTGTATCCCAAGGAGTACCTGTAGCAACTGACACATTTAACTTGTTGACTGTTTTCTTTGTACTTTAGACCTCCATAAAACTTTAACTTCACTCTTATTGCTGATAAGGATTAAAGATATATTTTTTAATTTTTATCATTAAATATTTGAAATGACTCAGTTTAATTATTATTTTTTGAACCTAATTGAACCATCAAAGGATTCCAGAATAGGTCAATAAAGGTAAACTCTAGGACTTCAGAGATGAATATTTGCATAGAATCCACAAAACTTTCCAACTGTATCACAGTTTAATTGGTTGTCCCTTTAACTCCACCTCTTGTTTTACAGTCTATATATTGTTTTCAAATTTTTTCAGTGAACTATAAAAGCACTTGAAATTTGGGTATTAAGAACTAAGGGGCAAACACAGAAAAGGGAAAGTGAAAGAATTAAAAAAGCTGCCTGGAGAGCATGACAATGAACATCATCTCAGGTTTAAGTGTTGGAACCTGGACACTGCTTGTTCTCTTTCTGACTCTTCTGTATCTGTGAGTGAAAATTTGTGTTTTTCTCTTGTTCTAGTTGCTCCAATTCTTTGCATAAAATCTGTAAGGATATACTTGTAATTTACTGTACAATATTTACTTTAACTGAAAATGCTGACATCTCTTTGTTCATGTAAATGAATTGACATAGTTTGGAAGATAATGTACCAAGGAAAAACCATAAATTTCTTGATCAAAAGCTCTATTATATTTTCAAAAAAAGGAGTGATTTTTGAGGATATCCTTTCAGCATTGGTCTAGTGACTTAAAAAGAAAGAACACTCTTTAAAGAAACCCAAGTCCATATCAATTGTATTTTTCTTATCATTTTTCCAATTGTGTTTCCTATAATTTTCTTTTTTAAAATTTAAGATATTTCCTTATGTTCAAATAAATTACAGTTTATTTGCTAATTCTCATCTTGACCAAAAGCACTGAAGATGTATCTACCAGTCCGTTTTTAAGAATTCTGTATGACATATTTTGGTAATCTCCTTTTCACAGTATTTTGGGAAATTTGAGACTTCCTGTCCTGCTTCATCTTTTAACTAGTCTGTCTTGGAAATACAGGGAACTAGAAAACTGTTACGGATACATGTTATAGATGGAGGCTTTTTTTGTGGTAATTCTTTTTTTTCCCTTAGTTTTTTCCCCCCAGGCAAATGGGATTAAGTGACTTGCCCAAGACCACACAGCTAGGTAATCATTAAATGTCTGATGTCAAATTTGAACTCAGGTACTCCTGACTCCAGGGCTGGTTCTCTATCCACTGCACCACCTAGCCGCCCAATGGGGCTTTTTTGTACAAAAATATAAGTTGATCAACTATGTTTAATTTTTAAATTCCACAAGTCGATGTGATCCAAGATTCTCTACTGGCAGTAGATCCAGTAGAGCCCCAATTGCAGATATTTCCACCCTCTAAATTTCACAATTTGTTGTGAAATTATATTTAAATGCTTCTGATGGCTCCAAGATTTATTTGTTAATTATGCTCTATAGGATATAAACATTGCATGCCTTGGTCTTTATTTATTCCATGGCATGTTGATTAGTTTAACCACAAAATGAGGAACTGCAGAATGGTAGAGGAAAATTCACCAAAGTACTTCATCAATCTTCCTTTTTATTTTTTCCTGTAGGCTCTAAATCATAATAATTTAGCCAGGTTGTAGAAATTGATATTCACATATACCTTGTATACTAGAATTTTCAAAATCCCCTGAAAGTGAATGGAATGAACTTGATTGATGGAATGAACCTGGGAAGCTGTTATAAAACAGGGATATAGTTTAATATAGTCTCAATATCCATGTTCTTTCTTAGGGATATCAAGAAACACTAGAAGGTCACAGAACTGGAGAAATATGAACATTAGATGCCTTGGGATCTTTCTCCATTCATGCCAAAAATCACAGCAACACTAGTGGCTTAGTAGGTACCTAGTAAACCAGATTGAAGTCCTGGAGTGAAAGGACTAAATTCAGATTCCTCTCTTGATGCTTTCAAAGTTATGTGACCTTAACCAAGGTTGTTAAATTGGTAAGCCTCAGTTTCTCATTCATATCATGAGGGAACTCTGAAACCTCCTAAAGCACTAGATTTATGATCCTATCATTCTAAGTCCCGTACTGGAAGTCAACATTGCTGTGTGCTGCTTTGAGCTATTGCTGACTGAGTATAATGATGCACTACAGTGTATATAGGACACGGAATATGAGACCTAGGAAGGATTGTGAGGATTGTATACTACAGTTCCCTCATTTTCTTCCTCATTTGATAGATAAAAAACTTAAAGCTAAGACAAGAGAAATATATTTTTGAATATACTACTTTGAGGTTTTAATCAGCAAGGAGTCATGCTAAATAAAAGAGAAACAATACCTTAGCAGAATAAATAATATCAAAATTAATTATACAGATGAGTGTCATATACCCAGTACTTTGAAAAATTATTAGAAACTTTATTGTGAAGTCAATGCTTAAAGAATTGAGCCTTTGAAATAAGTCGATCTTTCACTACTCTCCAATCTATATTGAAGTAGAATCAGGTGAAATAACATATAAATAACAAGGAAAGTAAATAATATAGTTCCCAGCCAGGTTTGCTAGA
Organism: Macrotis lagotis; assembly: GCF_037893015.1. NCBI lineage: Eukaryota > Metazoa > Chordata > Mammalia > Peramelemorphia > Peramelidae > Macrotis > Macrotis lagotis. Next base: position 140,167,725 of record NC_133666.1, on the reverse strand, counting down.
AATTTTTACCATGCTTGACTCCATATTCTTTTCTTTGTTTTTTTTTGTTTTCTCTTTTATATAGGTGTGAGGGTGTAATTATTCTAACTTTATTGATTTTGCTGTACCTCATCTCATAAAGGTTCTTCCTTATTTCCTTATGTACATTAACATATGAGAGTTCTATTATGTTTGCTTATGATAATGTCCATAATTAGTTTAACCAAATTTGAAAAAGATATTTGCGTCCAATTTTTAAAAAATAATGAACTAATGAATATTATCTTATGTTCATAAGTAATTAAAAATTTTATGTTCATTACTGTGACACTGTTTTGGTAGAAAAATTCCTTGATTAAAAGTTATATTCAATGTTATGACTCTTATAATACATTGAGACACTGTTTTCCTAAAAATCTTATTGATTCTGAAGTTCTATCAACAATGAATTAGGGTACCTGATTCCTCCTCCCCTCCAAAAGTGGACATGACCATTATGGATCTAATTACAACGTTCTGAAATGTATTCTGATTTAGGATAATGAATTCAAAGGCACCTGAAAATGGAAACATAAGTAGCACCTCACTATTTACCATCTTTATTTTGACTTTTACTGAACATCCTGTTTATTAATGTCAAACACCTTTAGCAAGACTGTTTCCTTACTTCTTTACTTAATGCAAAAGTCTTTGAGGAATTAAAGCTGAGGGCCCCCTAAAGCATATTGGATAGGTACAGGATGAGCTTGACTTAACTTCAGCATATAATGAAAGAACAAAAGAAAGTTAGAAAGGAAGGAAATTTGTAAGGAAAGTAAAAAGAAAATAGAAGTAAGATGACAAGAATGTGTCAAGTATGTACTATATTCTAGGTACTGTGGTACCTACTATGACAACACACTTTTTTGATCCCCACAATAATCCTGAAAGGTAGGTACCATTATCTTCCTTGTTTCACAACTGAGAAAACTGTGGCAAGTAAAGGTTTAAGTAACTTGCACAGGGTCACACATCTACTTAGTGTTGAAAATTGCATTTGAACTAAAAGGTTTCCTCATTCTAGGCCCAGTGATCCATCCAGTGGACCACCTACCTTTGAAGAAGTAAGGATATCATGAAAGAGGTCTCACATCTTTTTCCACCCTACCACAATTACTGATTTTTTTAAGGGTAGGAGCACAAATCCTGTTTATAATTAGGTGTGAACATGTTAGAGGTATTAAAGAGACAGCATCCAAGAGGAAGGGGTTGTGAAGAGGTAAAGAGAGGTAAAGAACTCTGAAAATTGAGAAAAAGTCATTGAATTTATTTTCACAATTAAGAGAATTTTCTCGCATTGTAGGAAGTGATTTCAACTGAATAATGAGATCATAAGTCAAAATGCAAGTCAAGTTAGGCTAGAACAAATTGAGTCATAGATTCAACTTCTAGCACAGGGGAGAACTTGGAGAGAGAGAGCCTGAAATCAGTACTCAAAACTCTGAAGAAGTTCTGCAGTACAAATTTTTGTAGTTAGAGTAATCCTAGGCTAGCAAATTGGGGTTTGGGAAAACCTGCTAACTAGGTTCTTAATACTCAAATTCCCCAGTTGAATATACTGTGGACTTAATGCCCTACATAGGAGAGCAGTATAGAAAACTCTAGAAGAACTATCATCACATCCTCAATTCCAAAATGTCTCTAGGTTGAGACTACAATGCCAGGTGCCTAGAAAAAAATGAGTGAAGGAATGACAAAACAAACAAAGAAGCAAAAAAGTCAAGAATTACTAAGATACCTAGAATACATAAACAGTAAACCAAGAAGAGAATATCTTTTTACGTATGTGTGTCTGTCTGTCTGTCTGTCTGTCTGTCTGTCTCTATCTATCTATCTATCTATCTATCTATCTATCTATCTATCTATCTATCATCTATCTATCTATCAACTATCCCTGATGAAAATCATATCATGCCCACAAAATAAATTAGAATGTTTAGTAGAAACAATGCAAGCATTAAAATATTAAAATATAAAGGGTATTATAAATTAATTTAGACTTAGGGAGAAAGGAATTGGAAAAATAATGATGTATGTGGAGAATACTCTTAGGAGAATTGACTATTTGTCACAAAATCTTATACAATTAAATACCTTGAATGGATCAAATTAGAAGATAATGATTCTATGAAATAAGAAGAAATATTAAATTAAAACCAAAAGATTGAAAAATGGATTATTTAAGGTCTCTCATATAAAAAAACCTGACTTGGATAATAGATAAAGGAGAGAATATTTAAAAATCAATAGACTACCTATAACCCATGACTGGGAAAAGAACCCAGGGATTATATTTCAGAAAATCAAGAGAGAAAACCTTCCAGATTTCTTTAAACTAGAGGGCAAAGTAAAAATGGAATGAATTTGTTAGACAGTTCTGGAAAGAGATGCCTAAATGCAAACTCCTGGGAAAGTCAGAACCAATACTGAAAAGTTCCAAAGCAAAGCAAACTATTGCAGATACTTAGAAAGAATTTATGAGTAGCCACAGACCGAATCTCATAGGATTTTTGAAGCTTCTATTAAAGCAGGGCAGATAGTGTAATATAATGGTGTTCCCTGAAGCAAATGATATATACTAAGAACTAAATATAACTTATTCAGTAAAGCTAAGTTTAATTTTACTTGGAGTAAAGGGATTGATGATGAAATAGAAATCTTCCAAACATTTTTGAAGAAAAGGCTTGAAAAAGGTTGAAAAATGATTACAAACTAGAGAGTAGAGAGCTATATAAAAAGGCGAGCAACTGGAAAAGACTAAAGTTTTTAAGACAAAGTGTTTGCATTATAATTTAACAAGATATAGAGAATGCAATTATTTCATAAAATTATCATGTCAGATCAGGTCATAGAAGAACCAAATATGACAGAGGCCTTGGAAATTATTTTTGTAATGCTTTGATTATGCTAAAAGAGAAGGGAAAGAAAGGAGGGAACGAATATACTGGGGAAGAAAGAAAAAGGATGGAGGAAACATATCTCATAATTGAAGGTGAAAGTAGAAATCCAAACAAATGAGGAAGGACTGGAGAAAGGTATGACTTGAACTTCACTTTGAACTGAATGCAAAGCAAAGTGAGCAGAACCAGGAGAATAATTAATATTATAACATTTTAGCCTAATTTTGAAAATTCTAAAGACTTTCATCCTCATAATGATTAACTGAGAGCCAAAAGGATTAATAATTTAAGAAGACTGCCTATCTTCTGACATGATGAACTAGCTATGCACAAGGATACATGCATTTTTGGATATGGACAATGAGGGGATATGTTTTGCATGATTTATTTGGTTTAGAGGTTTTACTGGAGAGGAGGTGGTTCATGTCTGAGGCTCACAGACTGAGTATATAAGTATATATGTAGTATAAAGATTCATTGACCCTGAACTGGGTCTATTCTAGCAACTGAGATTTGCTCAGAGCACATGAGAATTAGAGTTAAGTTGTAGTAATCATGGAATGAGTCTGGACAGAAGTATATTCCAGAAGCAATGCTGATGATGGTTTACTTGAAGCTTGTCAAATTTGATTATATCTACTTTGTTGTCTCAGACCTTACTGAGTCTCAGGTGGAACTTCCAGGAATCTCAGCTTGACTTTGTAATATCTCAGGATATTTGTGAGAGACATGGAATTTCTCTGTAAAGGCCCCCTTGGAATCTGGATCTGAGTGAACCAAGCCTTATTTAAAAGTGATCTTTATTATTCCTGCCCTTCAGATTACTGACAAGAGCACTACACCATTTCTATGTTTGGCCTTTGCCTTGGAACTAATGTTTTTGTAATTTTTCCTTCATTTTACAGATATGGGACTTGGACACACAAGATCTTTAAGAACCTGGGAATTCCAGGACCAGCACCTCTTCCTTTCTTTGGCACTATTCTTTCTTATCGCAAAGTGAGTTCTCTGAGTTAATTCTCTTTTATTGTCGTTGTACAAAAGAAACAGCATTTACTCTAGTTTCTGGAGACTTGAGAATCAATGATAGTTCTGTTTTGTTTATTCCCTTTGTGATTTTGAACAAATAATTTATTTTTCCCAGGCTTCAGATTCCTCATCTGTGAAATGAGAACCTTGGATTTTTATCTTGAGCTCTAGGATCTTATGATTTTTTGTTAGATTTCAAGTTTCCCAAAGATAAGTTATAGTGTAATTTTCCATCAATTTTGTAGGATGAAGTGTGAAGTAGTATTCGGGGCCCCTTTTATTAAAATCAAAAAGTCTTAGAGACTGATTTTTTTTTTTGTGGCAAGGCAATGGGGTTATGTGAGTTACCAAGGTCCCACAGCTAGGTAATTATTATTTTTTTTAGGTTTTTTTGCAAGGCAATGGGTTTAAGTAGCTTCCCCAAGGCCACACACAACTAGGTAATTATTAAGTATCTGAGGCCAGATTTGAATCAGGTACTCCTGAATCCAGGGCTGGTGCTCCATCCACTGTGCCACCCAGCCACCCCACAGCTAGGTAATTATTAAATGTTGCAGGCCAGATTTGAGCTCAGGACCTCCACACTCCAGGGCTGGTTCTCTATTCATTGCTCCATCTAGCTGTACCAAGGGTCTGAATGTTTTACACTAAATTCTGCCCTTGAGGCCTTTACCTTCTGTGTTTTAGGGGATAATATCTAGATATGTGATTTAAAGGCATCAGAATTCCCAGAAGAAGTGGCATTCCTGCTGCCTGACTCTCTTCACAATCTTTAAATTTAGAAAGTTACTTATAGTATTGATTAATTACCTTATTCACACCAGATTGTGAGGAAGGCAGAACTTGAATCCAGGACTTACTGGTTTTGTGATGTGTTTTGAAGATCTACATAAAAACATTTATCTCCAGGATTGATTCAGAGTAAGGAAGGACTACATGTAGAGATATTAGAAGATGTGTCAGGTACTGAAAAGAATTAGAATCCAAAGACCCAGATTGACATGTCAGTGAATGAGATAGGACAACTACTCATCTTTTCTGTGTTTCTGTTTGCTTATTATCGTATTAAGTTGGTTTGAGCCTCAAATGAGACACATTGACTCATTAAATGTATGTGAGATAGCTTGAGAAAGTGTATGAAGTTACTAAAAGTAAAAGGATTTGTCAAAGGATTTCATCAAAATAATTATAATAGCAATAATCAATAACCAGTTAGTAATCATTTACTTTTCTTCAATGGGCTAGACATTAAGTCAAGGATTCTTAAAATAAGAAATATAAATTTTTTGGATAACAATTTTTTAGAAAAATTGGTTTCTTTTTTAATACTGTGTGTTTTAAACATTATAAGAGATCATTTTGAGAAGGGGTTCATAGGCATTTCTAGACCATTAAGAATGTTTATTATACTTAAAGAGTTAAGAATTCCTGCAATTGGAGAAATACAATGATAAAAAATTATAGTAGATGACCTCAAGAAACCTATAATGCAGTACAGAAGATGACATTGAAATAATTGTAATTTAAATGAGAATATATTGAAAGCATAAATATATAGAGTGTATCAATCCATCAATCAAAAAGTTTTTATAAAGTGCTTATTATTTCCAGGTACTGGGTGACAAATACAGTGAAAAGAACAATCCCTACTTTAAATAGGCATTAGGAAAAAGGTATTAGAGCTAAAATAAGGAGTGTAAGAATCCTGGAGAAATATCTTTCTGCTGGTGAGATCATGAAAGTCTTCTTGGAAGTGACAATATTTGAACTGAATTTAATGTCAACAAGTAGAGATGGGAGTGGGAAACAATCTCCAAACAAAGTAAAGAACATAACAATAGCAGTTACAAACTACAATGATTTTTTAATTTAGTTTTTCAATATATTATATTTTAAACATTATTGATTAAGACTTCATGACCATATCTGATTTAAACATTTTTTTTGCAGGGTTTTATTGATTTTGATGTGGCTTGTTTTAAAAAATATGGGAAAATCTGGGGGTGAGTATTCCAAGTAATCTTTTCTATACTTGTATTTCTTTTTTGAAAATTTTATTTATTTAAGGCAATGGGGTTAATTGAGTTGCCAAAGGTCACCCAGCCAGGCAATTATTAAATGTCTGAAATCAGATTTGAACTCAGGTCCTCCTGACTCCAAGGCTGGTGCTCTATTCACTGAACCACCTAACTTCCCCTACTCTCACATTTCAATGGTCAGTCATCCCTAGCTCCCAACCCAAAGGCATTAGTGAAGGTAAAAAAGTAATAGAAAAATATGATTAAGCCACAGAATTCTAGTTCAGGCCCATAGCATCATAACAGATGCACCCATATGCTAATACTCTGGGCCATGAATTTGGTACATAATCCTTGCTTTTGTACATACTCACATTGCATATCAGTGCTATGAAAATATGGATGTTGAAGAAATAAGAAAACTTTGTATAAAGTATCTACTAAGTATAAACTTACTCAGCAGTGCAGATACAAAGATAGAACTGAAAGAGTTCTTTGCTCTGAAGAAGCTTCTAGTCTTCTATTCAATTAAACATGTAAAGAGGATAGTAATTAAAAAAGATCAGAGAAGTAATAAGATACAGGGTAATGAAGGTAACCAATATCACTTTCATCATTAAATTTATTCCAAAAACCTGTTTCTCTAATTTCCTTAATTTACTGCCTAAAATTTTAATTCTGACTCATGATTTTGGACCCAATGAATTTGTGATAATTCACATTTAGTAAATATCATTAACATTGAGTATGAAGAGTTAAACAATATAGGCATTTTTAGAAAAGATAGAAATTTTTTGTGATACATGATTATATTTATAACTGCAAATTTCATGATTTAATATCAACCAATCTCACTTTAATTTACATGAGCCATCAATGATATTCTGGTTAATATTAGTGTAATACATAGTACTGTGTCAATCTAGACTTTTCTATTAACTACTCAAGATTCTTAAGATTTGGGAAGATTGTCAGAATCCTGTCCAAATCTTAGCTCTTGAGCACTAACACAAATGTTTTACTTTTACTAGTCAGTAAAAGGACACATGATCTTTTACAGGGAATATAACTAAATAGCAATGATAATTAATCAGTAGCAGAGCATAATCTCAATAAACTGTTAGTTAACTCTCCCACAAACACATTAAAAGTTAATGAGAAGAACACATCATCATTGGAATTATGTCTGAACACCTTCATATTGATACACATATGAGTTAGAGCACACTGTGAAGGGAAAAGTACATAGGAAGCACATCTGAATAAACATATATGTATAGAGACACCTCATGTCAGCAACACTGCACGGCTGTCAATGTCCTTTGCTAATATCATTGTTCTACTCTAGTAGATATTCCCCACCAATCATATTCCACATCTTTCCTCCTTGTATTACATCTTAGTTCCTTTGGGATACCAAGATGCTAAATTCTATCTTAAATTCTCAGGGAAGTCATCTATTGATTGGTTTTGGAATGGCATGTCATGCTAACACATCCTGTTATAATGTCTTCATAATCATGGTCAGCCATTCTTATCGCTTCAGCTGCAAGTAACCATAATGCTTCATCCTGAACACTTCTCTCTATTCCATGCTCTCTAATTGCTTCCTAGGTCCATTCAACCCAATTTTTCATCGTCTTTTGCTTCTACAATTCAAAACACTTTCAACCTATCATCTACCAATTTTACATCAAATCTGTAAACTGTTCAACCAGTTTAATATATAATTCCTTGCTTTAATAGAAACCTAACTCTCTCCTGAAAATACTATATCCCTTAAAATGCTTTCTGCTCTTTCTCCTACTCCATCCATCCCCTATTCACAGGGTAAGATGTTGAAGAAAGCATATTCCTTAATCAACACTCTTGTTTCCAAATCAGTCTTTTCCCATTATCCCAGAAATACTTTTCTCTTTGATATCTGCCCCTCTCCAAATAACTTTTGCAACTTTTCCTATGATGTTGGAGTCAGATTCACCATCTTCTCTACTCACCCTCTGCTCTTGGCTACAAAAGAATATTTCAGTTTATAGTATGATCATGCAACTTCTCAATAACAGAGTTCCAAAGACTTTCTTCCCCTCCAGTCAGTGTGTTCATATCTTTGAACTAATACCAAAATTTAGAATTGAAATTCCATAATTTATCCACCAACTTACATCCTTTTTCCTATCCCACTCATTCCCACCCAGCCTAATAGACCTCAATCTTATTGTACAAGGAGTTTCTTGGCCTATTCCCATTTTTCTTTTCTGCATTTCACCATTAGCTGTTTTTTGCCTCAGAGTTTGATTTTGATCCTATTGCTACATTTAATCCCAACTTCCAAATTCTCATTCTGGGATGAATTCCAAGAACAGATATCTTTACTTCTATTATAGAACAATGTACGATTTATAGAGAAATTAGGTCAGTCTCACCAAATTCAAAATCATGATGTAACTAGGAATTTGGGTGGTACAGTGAATATCAGGAAGTTCAAGGACTAAAATCAGGGAGACCCAAGATCAAATTTGGTCTCAGACATTTGCAAGCTGTGGGACCTTGGGCAAATCATTTAATCCTGTTTTTCCTCAGATTCCTCATCTATGAAATGAGCTGGAGAAGTAAATGACAAATCATTCCAGTTTCCCTGCCAAGAAAACCCCAAATGGGGTCATGAAGATTTGCACATGACTAAAATGAGCAGTCACAGCAATACTGTATTATATTTTTATTTATTTTGCACAGCATTTCCCAATTTCATTTTCATCTGCCTATCAAGAGTTTTAAAGCTGTTTGTGTCACCTATTAATTTTAAAACCTCAAATCTGTATGGATTTCTTTTTCTTAACTTGGAGTTTTATATTCAGTTCCTTTTTCTCCCTCTTATCTCAGATTCATTCTGTTTTCTGGAATTTTTCTTTTTTAAAAATTTTATTTATTTATTTATTTTGAATTTTACATTTTTTCCCCTAATCTTGCTCCCCCCCCCATAGAAGACAGTCTGTTAGTCTTTACATTGTTTCCATGGTATATGTTAATCTAAGTTGAATGTGATGAGAGAGAAATCTTATCCTTAAGGAAGAAAAATAAAGTATAAGAGAACAAAATTACATAACAAGATAACAGTTTTTTTTAAAATTAAAGGAAATAGTCTTTGTATTTTTTGTTTCAAACTCCACAATTCCTTGTCTGGATACAGATGGTATTCTCTATCACAGATATCCCAAAGAAACTTTTCTTTTTTAAAAAATTAGCAATGTATTTTTCTAACACAATGCAAAGGTAGTTCTCAACAATCATTTTCTGTAAGATTTCCACATTTTCCCACATTTTTCTCTTCCCTCCTTTCCTTCCAACAGAGAGCAACATTATGTAGGTTATATATGTATAATTATTTTTAAAACTGCTTCCATATTAAACTTGTTGTGAAAAAAGAATCAGAACAAATAGGGGGAAAAAAAACCATGAGAAGGGGGAAACCATAAAACATTAAACAAATTTTAAAAATAGAAATGATTATACTTTGGTTTGCATCCAGACTCAATAATTCCTTCTGTGGATGGGGATGGCATTTTCTGTCACAAGACCTTTAGAACTGTCTTTGATTATTGCTGAGACTGCTGAGATTAGCAAATCTATCATAGTTGATCATCACACAATGTTGTGAGATAATTTGTACAACTTCTTTCTTATTGTGTTCACTTCCCTCAGCATTAGTTCATACAAGTTTTTCCAGGCTTTTCTGAAATCTTCTGTTCATGATTTCTTATACAATAATAGTGCTCTACTATATTCATATACCACAACTTATTCAGCCATTCCCCAATTTATGGGCATCCTCTCAATCTCCAATTCTTTTCCACAATAAAAAGAGCTGCTATAAATATTTTGTGCATTTGTGCTTTTTACTCTTTCTTATGATGCCTTTAGGATACAAATCTAGTAATGGGATTGCTGAATTGAAGGGTAGACACAGTGATATTGTCCTTTGGGCCTAGTTCTAAATTGTTCCCAGAAAGATTGACTTGGTTCACAACTTTACCAACAACGCATTACGGTCCTAGTTTTCCTATATTCTCTCCAACGTTATTCTTTCTTGTGATATTGGTCAGTCTGGTAGGTGGGAGGTGGTACCTTGAGTTGTTTTAATTTTCAATTCACTAATCAATAATGATTTAGAGAATTTTTTCATATCACCATATATAGCTTTAATTTTTTCATCTGAGAATTGCCTGTTTATATCCTTTGGTCATTTATCAGTTGGGAAATGATTTATTTTCTTATAAATTTGATTCAATTTTCTCTGTATTTTATTCTTTTTTTTTGCAAGGCAATGGGGTTAAGTGGCTTGCCCAAGGCCACATGGCTAGGTAATTATTACGTGTCTGAGGTCGGATTTGAACCCAGGTACTACTGACTCCAAGGCCACTGCACCACCTAGCTGCCCCATTTTTTTCTCTGTATTTTAGAAAAGAGTCCTTGATCATAAGCCCTAGTTGTAAAAATTGTTTCCCAATTTATGGTGTTCCTTTTAATCTTGGTTGCTTTGGCTTTGTTTATGTAAAATCTTTTTAATTTAATGTAACAAAATTATTCATTTTGCATTTTGTAATGTTCTCTCTCTTCTTTGGTCATAAATGCCTTTTCTTTCTGCAGATCTAACCATATAATTATTCCTCTTCCAGTCCTAACTGGCTTATGGTATTCCCTTTATGTCTAAATCCTGTACCCATTTTGACCCTATCTTGGCATAGGGTGTGAGATGTTGTTCTACACCTAACTTCAGCCATACTGTTTTCTATTTGACCCAGCAATTTTTGTTAAAGAGTAAGTTTTTATCCTAGAAGTTGTAGTCTTTGCATTTATCTAACCATAGATTACTATTTGCATTTACTGATGCTTCTTTTGTACCTAATCCATTCCACTGATCCACCTCTCTATTTCTTTACCAGTACCAGTTTTGATAACTGTTCCTTTATAATATAATTTTACATCTGTTAAGGCTTCCTTGCATTTTTCCCCCATTAATTCCCTTGATATTTGTTTTTTCCACACTTAACCATTTCTTGCAATATGTTGTTTGGTAGTTGGTATGGCTTTGATTTTTTTTTTTTATTAAAGATTTTATTTGAGTTTTACAATTTTTCCCCAATCTTACTTCCCTCCCCCCCATGGAAAGCAATCTGTCAGTCTTTACTTTGTTTCTGTGTTGTACAGTGATCCAAATTGAGTGAGATGAGAGAGAAATCATATCCTTAAAGGAAGAAACAAGTATACAAGATAACAAGATAATAACAAGATATATGTTTTTTTCCCTAAATTAAAGGGAATAGTCCTTGAAATTTGTTCAAACTCCATGGCTCTTTATCTGGATACAGATGGTATTGTCCATTGCAGACAGCCCAAAATTGTCCCTGATTGTTGCACTGATGGAATGAGCAAGTCCATCAAGGTTGATCATCACCCCCATGTTGCTGTTAGGCTGTACTGTATTTTTCTGGTTCTACTCATCTCACTCAGCATCAGTTCATGCCCTCTAGGCTTCCCTGAATTTCTGTCCCTCCTGGTTTCTAATAGAACAATAGTGTTTCAAGACATACACATATACCACAGTTTGCTAAGCCATTCCCCAATTGAAGGACATTTACTTGATTTCCAATTCTTTGCCACCACAAACAGGGTTACTATGAATATTTTTGTACAAGTGATGTTTTTACCCTTTTTCATCATCTCTTCAGGGTTATAGACATTTCCTTGATATTCTTGACCTTTTGTTCTTCCAAATGAATTTTGTTACTACTTTTTCTAGCTCATTAAAATAAGCTTCATTGTAATGGCAAAGAATAAGTAATTTAATTTAGGTAGAATTGTCATTTATATTATATTAGTTTGGACTACTCTTAAGCAAGTGACATTTATCCAATTACTTAGATTTGATTTTATTTGTAAGAAAAGTATTTTGCAATTGTTTCCATATAGTTACTTTGTCCTGGCAGGCAGATTCCAAAGTATTTTATTTTGCCTATAATTACTTAAAATGGAATTTCTACTTCTATCTTGCTGTGTTTTATTGTTAATATTTAGAAATACTGATGATATATATATATATATATATATATATATATATATATATATGGATTTATTTTATATCCTCCAACTTTACTAAAGTTGTTAATTTTTTCAAATAGTTTTTTAGTTGATCTTCTAGGATTCTCTAAGTGTGCATCATATCATCTGCAAAGAGTGAGAATTTTGTTTCCTCATTGCCTATTCTAATTCCATCAATTTTTCTCCTCTTATTGCTAAAGTTAACATTTCTAGTACAATAAAGAATAATAGTGGTGATGATAGGTATTCTTCTTTCACCCTTGTTTTTATTGGGAATGCCTCTAGCTTATCCTATTTTGCACAATTCTTTGTTTGCTTATTTGTTTTGCAAGGCAATGGGGTTAAGTGACTTCTCAAAGGATACACAGCTAGGTAATTATTAAGTATCTGAGGTGGGATTTGAACTCATGTCTTCCTGACTCTAAGGCCTGTGCTCTATCCACTGCCACATCTAGCTGCCCACATGCAATTCTTTCTGATGGTTTTAGATATATACTGCTTATCATTTTATGGAAAACTCCATCTATTCTAATGCTCTCTAGTGTTTTAAATAGGAATGGGTGCTGTTCTTTGTCAAAAGATTTTTCAGTATCTATTGTTTTCTATTAGTTTTGCTATTGATACGATCAATTATGTTGATAGTTTTCCTAATATTGCCTCAACACTATATTACTTATAGAAATTCTACCTGATCATAGTGTGCTATATTAGTGATAACTTGTAATCACTTTGCTAATATTCTATTTAAAATTTTTGCCATAATATTCAATTGGGAAATCAGTCTATAATTTTCTTTCTCTGATTTGACTCTTCCAGGTTTAGGTATCAGCACCAATTGGTGTCACAGAAGGAATGTGACATAACCCCTTCTTCACTTATTTTTCCAAATATGTTATATAGAATTGGAATTCATTGTTCTTTAAATATTTGGTAGAATTCATTTGTGAATCCATCAGACCCTGGTTATCTTTTCTTAGGAAAATTCTTTGATGACTTTTTCAATTTCTTTTTCTGAAAAGGAATAAATTACTTAATTCCTCTCCTATCAATCTGTTCAGTTTATATTTTTGTAAACATTCATCCATTTCACTTAGATCATAAAATTTATTGGTATACAGCTTGGCAAATTATTCTGAATTATTATTTTAATTTCCTCCTCATTGATGTTGAATTCATCTTTTGATACTGGTAATTTGCTTTTCTTCTTTCTTTTTTTAAAAAATTGAGTTAAACAAAAGGTTAATGTATTTTATTGCCTTTTCATAAAACCAATTCTTAGTTTTTCAGTAGTTCAATAGTTTCAGGATTTTTAAATCAGTATTTAATTGTAGATTTTTAATTTGTTTTTTTTCTAGTTTTCTTAGTTGCATGCTCCATTCATTGAGATCTTTCTCTCTTTTATTCATGTAAACATTTAGAGATTATATAATTTCCTCTAATAACAGCTTTAGCTGTATCCCACCAATTTTGGTGTATTAATTTTATTGTTCTAAGTCTCTTGGATGAAAGTAGGAATGATTCCTATGATTTGTTGTTTGATCCACTTATTCTTTAAAATTATGTTGGGGGTGGCTAGGTGGCGCAGTGGGTAGAGCATGGGTCCTGGAGTTAGGAGTACCTGAGTTCAAATCCAAATCCTCAGACACTTAATAATTACCTAGCTGTGTGGCCTTGGGCAAGTCACTTAACCCCATTGCCTTGTAAAACAAATAAACAAACAAATTAGAGTATGTTGCTATTTTTGTCTATGGAGAGATAGACATGACCCGTTATTCCATATGATTTTTATTGCATCAAGTCTGAAAAGGATGCATTTAATTTTTCTTCTTTTTTCCATTTAATTGTGAAGTTTTTAAAGCCCTAATACATGAACAATTTTTGGGTGGATGCTATGTGCTGCTAAGAAAAAAGTACCTCTCTATTATCATTCACTTTTCTCCAGAAGTCTATCATATATAACTTTTCTTAAATTCTAATTCACCTCCTTAACTTCCTTCTTGTTTATTTTATGTTTAGATATAACTATTCTGAGAAAGGGAGGTTGAATTCCTTACCAGTCTTGTTTTGCTGTCTATGTCTTCCTGTAACTCATTTTACTTCTCCTCTAAGAATTTGGATATTATACTACTTGTTGAATATATGCTTGGTATTGGCATTGCTTAATTGTCTATGATGCCTTATAGGAAAATGCTGTTTTCTTTCTTTTTCTTTAAATGAGATCAATTTTTGCTTTTGCTTTGCCCGAGATAAGTATTGCTACCCCTGAATTTTAAACCTCAGTTGAAGCATAATATATTCTGCTCCAGTCTTTTACCTTCTGTTGTGTATAATTCTCTGCTTCAAATGCATTTCTTAAAAACAACATATAGTAGAATTCTGGGTTTTAATCCACTCTGCTAGAGATCATCCCATTCATATTCACAGTTCTAATTGCTAACTCTTTATTACTCTCCATCATACCTCCCCTCTGCTTGCACTTTTCTTTTTCTTTTTCTCTATCCCTCATCACCAGTGTTTTGCTTCTGAATACTCTCTCTCAATTTGTCCTCCTTCCATTAGCCCCCCTCCCTTTATTTTCCCTTTCTGCTTTTCCTTTTCCTTTCCTTTCTTCCCTCCCTTCTGAGTCCCTTCTTTTCTTCTTCTATCCCTCTCCTAATGCATGAAGGGTAAAATAAATTTCTAAACCCAACTAAGTATATGTGATATTTCCTTTTTGAACCAAATCTGATGAAAGTGAAATTCAAGTAATTTTCCATCCCCTTCCTTCCTTTCCTCTACTGTAAATAGGTCCTTTTTGCCTCTTCATGTGATGTGATGTAATCCATTCTTCCTCCCCCTTCGTCCCATTCCAGTATAATTCCTTTCTTAAAAGTCTTATTTTTTCATTTTAAATCATTCCATCAAAATCAGCTTATTTACTTGATTTATTTCTAAATATCTCCATCTAATAGAGATACAGTCCTCAAGAATAATGAATATCACCCTCCCATGTTGGGTTATAACCCATTTAATCTTATTAAATAGCATTCTTTTTTCCCTCCTGTTTAGTTTTTATGTATCTCTTGAGCTTCATGTTTGAAGATTAAATTTTCTATTCAGTTCTGGCTTTTCCTCAGGAAAATTTGGAAGAAATTTATTTTGTTAATTGTCCATTTTTCCCCCCTGAAAGAATGTGCTATATTTTTCTGGGTATTGATGCTTGGTTACATGCCAACTTCATTTTCCCTCCTAAATATCATATTCTAGGCTCTTAGATTCTTTAATGTTGATGCAGCTGAGTCCTGTGTAATTCTGACTGTAGCTCCTAATATTTGAAATGCTTCTTTCCAATTGCTTGCAGGATGTTTTTCTTGATCTGATTTTTCTGGAATTTGGCTACACTATTTTTGATGTTTTCATTTTGGCATCCCTTTCAGGAGGTGATAGGTGAATTCTTTCAATGACTATTTTATCCTCATGTTCTAAGATCAAGGCAGTTTTCCTTTGTGATTTCTTATAAGATATTGTCCAGGTTCTTTTCTGGATCATGACTTTCAGGTGGTCCAATGATTCTTAGATTATTTTCCTGGATCTATTTTGCAGGTCAGTTGTTTTTCCAATGAGGTATTTTATATTTTCGTCTTTTTTCCATTTCTAATATTTTTGCTTGACTAATTCTGGCTGTCTCATAGAGTCATTAGCCTCCATTTGTACCAGTCTATTCTTCAAGGAATTATTTTCTCCATTTAGATTTTGCATCTCTTTTCCCATTAGTCAATACTCTTTTTAAAGGAACTATTATCTTTTTCCACTTACCCAATCATGTTTTTAAAAGATTTATTTTCTTCAGTCAATTTTTGTGCTTTCTTTTGTAAAATGTGGAATTTCTCCTGAATTTTGTTTCCAAATTTTTCTTTTTTTTATTATATAAATATTTTCTTTTTTCCAGTTATATACAATATTAGTTTCTACCTATCATTTTTTGGTAAAGTTTTGAATTTTACATATTTCTTCTCCCATCCCTCCCCTTTTCTCCTCACAGAAGGCATTCTGATAATCTTTACATTGTTATACATTGTTCAAGATTTAATGTGTTGAGAGAAAAAAATCATATCCTTGAGGAAAAAGTAATATTAGAGATAACAAAATTCTGTAGTACATAAGACAGCTTTTTAAAAAATTAAGGTAATAGTCCTTGGTCTTTATTTAAACTCCTCTGTTCTTTCTCTTGTTACAGATGGTATTCTCCATTGTAGATACCCTAAAATTGTCCTTGATTATTGTATTGATGTAATGAGCAAGTCCATGAAGGTTGATCATTCATGTTGCTGTTAGGGTGTACAATGTTCTTCTGGTTCTACTAATCTCACTCAGCATCAGTTCATGCAAGTCTTCACAGTCTGAAATCCCATTCCTCCTGGTTTCTAGCAGAAAATAGTGTTCCACACCATTTGTTTGTTTAGCCATTCCCCAGTTGATGACATTTCCTTGATTTCCAATTCTTTGCCACCACAGAGAGCTGCTATGAATATTTTTGTACAAGTGATGTTTTTAACCTTTTTCATGGTCTCTTCCAGGTATAGAACCAGGAGTGGTGTTGCTAGATCAAAGGGTATGCACCTTGTTATTGCCCTTTGGACCAATTGCTCTCCAGAAAGTTTGGATGAGTTCACAGCTCCACCAACAATGTATTAGTGTACCAGATTTCCCACATCCCTTCCAACATTGATCATTGTCCTTTCTGGTCATATTGGCTAATCTGAGAGGTGTCAGGTGGTACCTAGAGATGATTTAATTTGAATTTCTCTAATCAGTAATTTTTTTTCATATGCCTATGGATAGCTTTGATTTCCTCATCTGTAAATTGCCTTTGCATATCCTTTGACCATTTGTTAATTGGGCCCAATTTTTCTTCTTTATTTTTTGAGCTCTTCCAAGACTCTTTTTGGGCTAGAGACCAATTCATAATCTCCTGCAGTTTCATATGCAGTATTTTTTCTGACATTCTCTTTTGATGTGATGTTTTTCCTGTTGCTCTCTGAGGTAACTTTGTATAGTCCTGGTTTTTCTCTGACTTTTCTTACCAATTCTGAATAAAGGGTATTCTTATACTTCTTATGTTTGGGGAGATGTCTACTCACAGACGTTCTGTATTGAGAACCCTAGGGGTCTGCTTCCTGGACTCGGGCTTTCTGGGTTGGGAATGCTAGTGGCTTTCTCTCTGGGCTGGGCCAACCACCCCAATCTATGTGCTGAGCAGGGGGTCTGGGGTACCTGTGTTGAAGTCATCCCAGGAGAATATTCTCTGCTGAGTTTTATTTTGGAACCTTGGTTTGCTTTCACACCTGAAATTAAAGAAAAAAATTAAGGCAGCAGCAAGCATATGGTCATAAACTTATAGTTTCTATTGGAAAACTCTATTTATGACAGTGCCATTTAATGACTGATATAATTTGTTCCCTTTTGGGGTCTAGGTTTTATGATGGTAGACAACCTGTATTGGCCATCATGGACCCAGAGATTATAAAATCAGTGCTAGTAAAAGAGTGCTATTCTGTCTTCACCAATCGTCGGGTAAGTGAAAAAGTGATGTTGACAGCAATGGACAAAGCATGCTAAGCATGTTAAGGACACACAATTTTTAGATCAACCATAAACACTAACTATACTATTGATTGATGTTTGTCCTTCATTTTTTTTTTTAGATTTTTTTTACAAGGTAACAGGGTTAAATGCCTTGCCCAAGGCCACACAGCTAGTTAATTATTAAGCATTTGAGGCTGGATTTGAACTCAGTTACACTTGACTCCAGGGTTGGTGCTGTATCCACTGCTCCACTTAGCCCCCCCTTGTCCTTCATTTTTGAAGAAGACAGTGACATCACAGAGGTGATGCCATGACAAGCAAACGAGTTAGTCTTGAGTGCGGAGATGCTGTGCTCTGTCAACCAGTCTCACTTTCTCCTTTAGAACTATCTGTGTACAGTGATCAGATATGAATCAGGACGACTGTAGATGGCCCTGCATATGAGGAAATCAGAGTTAAGTGACTTGCCCAAGGTCACATAGGTAGTAAGTGTCAAGTGTCTGAGGTCAGATTTAAACTCAGATCTTACTGAGTCCCAGGCTAGTGCTCTATCCACTGTACCACCTTGTGGCTCCTTGTTTTACTATTATTATTCTTGCAAAAGACAGGTAAACTGAAGGCAAGTCAGTTTGAGTTTGAGACAGAAGGGAACTCTTGCTGGATGATTTTAACCTCTATCAGCATCTCTTGGGTTAAAATACTCGGGAGCGAAAATGTCTTCCCACAAACAAGACTTGGTTATAATGCAGCTCCCAGGGCCATTATTAAAGGGAAATGTCATTGTGGATAATAGTCCTGCTTTCCTCATCTCCACAGGCAAAAACTGTTGATCAACTTCCTTCAAGAGACAAATTGGCACAGGAGACATAGTACTGGAAATACTCTCAAGTCTTCTTCTTCTTCTTCTTCTTCTTCTTCTTCTTTTTTTTTGCTTTATGCCATGCATTCCCAGTCATGATCCTGAGTAAAAATCCTACAAAGGAGGTGTTGGTCATTCCCACTAATTGGCAAACAACTATTTCAAATGTGACAGATCAGTCAAAATAACTGAATCAAATGATGCCCTGAGGAAGAGATATGAGTTGATGTGTGACAGGAATGTCAAATTACCATCTCCACACCACCATCACTACCTTTACCCCTACTTCACTTTAGACAGACTGGAATATGACACACTAAATCCCTGGGAATAGCATTTTTTTTTTAGTTTAGTATACCAGGCCTATCCCAGGAAGGAATTTCTGTAGTGATGCAGCCTGGAAACTGCTCCTCCAGGTCCAATAATCACAGGTTTTCAGGATCTAGAAAAGAAAATTCTTGCCACCAGAGTCCATGGTCTATGGTCAGTTAGCAACTATAGATTCTTATCAAGAGTTAGTTCATTACATGAAGTGTAAAGACTTCTAGTTCTGGTTGTACCACTAAATACATGAGGAGTCTTGCCTTTTCTTTTTTTTTCCTCTTAGAGTTTCGGTCCAGTAGGGATTTTGGAGGATGGTGTTACAATTGCTCGAGATGACCATTGGAAGAGGATTCGAACAGTGTTGTCACCAACATTTACAAGCGGAAAACTCAAGGAGGTAAAGCAATGGAAATTGATCAGATTTTAGAAAACTGAGTCTAGAGGAGAGTAAAAAAATTACCAGTCATTTTTCTAGTTAAGCCAAATTAATTGTCCAACAAATTTCAGCCTCCTCTAAGAAAATATTTTATTTTCTATTTTTTTGATGATAGAATGAAGAGAACACTTTCTCTGTTATCAGAGAATCTGATCTCCATCCTCTGTTGCCTATAACCTGATTGACCATTGGCAAGCCATTTAACCAGTCTGAATGTAGTTTGCTCATATTTAAGAAGCTGCTTGATTACATTCACTGTAAGAGCTATAGATCTATGATTCTTTACATTTTAGAAGAGAGAAATTAATTCATAAAATATCATCATGTATCTCCTTCACAAATTTTGTTTTTACTGGAACTGGATTTTCCACATTGTAACTTATCATTTGGCATTTAGATGTTTCCCATCATTAACCAATATGGAGATGTTTTAGTGAAGAACATGCAAAAGAATACAGAGAAAAACAAGACTGTAACTGTGAAAGAGTAAGTATGGGGCAAACACTGCAGGAATCCATGGAACAAGAAGAAATACTGCTTACCTAAGCCTCTCTCCTGACAGCTTTTCCCAGAAATGCAAGCATTAATTTTAGAGTTATTTTCTTGGCATTTTAATTAACAAAGTTTGTATTGAGGTCAGCACGATTGGTTCTTCCCCTCTAACCTAAACCACTTGAGAGAGCCATTTATATGAAATGACTCTACTTTTGATAGTTTTTTCTTTATCCTTTCTATTCTAAACCCTCTGTAGTCTGGCTTACAAATTTATCATTTAGCTTAACCTTGAAAAAAATTTCTTTTAAAAATATCTAAAATTATTATTGATTGTTTTTAATTTATAGAATCATTTTCAACTTTTTTTCCTTAAACTCTTGATTCATTTCTTCCAGAAATTGTAATAGAATTTTTGCCAAAGTTTGTTTTACTTTGAAACTTTGCTTCTAGATATTTTGGGGAGTAATTTTCATCTTCTTGGTTTGTGTTTTAAGTGTCTCTATAACCGTAACAATTTTTAATTATGGTATTCCCCCCCACCAAATGTTTTATTTTAGGTTTTTTGGTTAGGCTAGATTCTACCTACATCTAGAGTGCATATCTGTTTTTGTTCTGGTTCAGCTTTCTTGAGGGCATTGTTTGTTTTACTATTCCAGCCTCCAAAGGTAACCTAGTTCTGGGTCTTATAAGCTTTTGATGTTCTAAGTGGTCTTGTTCTGGGCAAAGTCCAAAACTTCCTCCACTTTTCCCCTTTACCAAGTGAGGTCTGAGTTCTAAAGTTTCCTGATCTATATTTGGGTTAGAGTAGCAATAGCAAATAGCAATGCTATTGAACTTAGTCACTATCATCCAGTTGGAAAACTGCTAGTTTAGAGAGAGAGAACTGTAGGCTTCCCCTTATTCTGAGATTCCTTTCATGATTTTTCCTTTGTAGGCTTTAGTTTGGAAAGAAACTAGAGCTGAGGATAAACTCTTTTCTTGGTATCTGAGGCATTATTGTTTCTTGCTTCTGAACTTCTCCATTGTTTTATAGGGCCTGTGACTGATTCTCACATTTCATTATTGGTCTCTTCTTTAGTCCACATGACTTCTGTGACCCAGAAGTTTGTAGGAAGTGACAAACATGCCAGTTGGTACCTATTCCTATCACCTACATGAATTCATGTGTTTAATATTTGTTTAATACCTTTATTTTTCTTGGGCAAAGTTTCTGTTTGTTGCAATGCTCCATAGGTCTAATTTTTGGTCAGAATCCATAGACCTTTATCTCCTTCTTGTGCCTACTTGGGCTAAACTCAGTGTTTTTTTGATTTGGATTTCCCAATTGTTAGCCAATCTAGGTACATTTTCTAGACTGTTTGCCTGTTGAAGGAGTCCTCTGTGCTTTTTCTCTGCCATCTTATCTATGTTTATATTACTGTTCTCTTATTTGTCAAATTAATCACTTCTTTTTGATTTTAATACCTGCTGATCCCATTGCAACATTTGACAGTCTTAACCATTTTTCTTTATCTATTAACTCTGGTCCATATGCTTTGTGATTCTGCTCCATTTTGGTCCTCCTATTTGTATGACTCTTCTTTCTCACCTAGCTATTTTTTTTCATTCATGAAAATCAAATAATTGTAATTTAGTCAAAATACATTTCTTAAGTGGTTTATTTATTAAGAAAAATGTGAAGATCAGAGAGGCAATGATAGAGCAGGTTATCTGAAGATGACATGAGAACAGGGGGTTAAAGCTGTTGGTACCTTCTCCACTGAGGCTACTTTCCACATCTTCAGTATCTTATAGGAATTGAGTTATATGTATATATGTATGTATGTATGTATGTATGTATGTATGCTATTCCTGTTGGAATAAACCTTTCTTGAGGCCAGAATTTTTTCCCCAATTTCTTCATATCTCCAGTGTCTAGAATTTTGCCTGGCACATAATGAGCCCTAAATAAATGATAGATATTAACTGAAAGTAGACAGTATTCACACTATGGGGAGAAAATTGTACCCTTGTTAACATGGGGAAAATCTAAAATTTTCTATACCAATGAATCCTGTTACATTTTGTCCCACGAATGTCCAAGTTATCATTTATTAATTCATTTATTTATAAAATGATTTTTGAACTTCTAGGTAGTTGATGAAAAGAATCAATACTTTTCAGAAAAATTTCACCTAGTAGATGCTACTGACCATTTTTAACCCTGACCTACATACTTAGTGGTTTGAAAAGAGAGCATACATTAAACCAGCTCACATTAAAGTTGGGAAATATGTAAAAATAGAAAAAATAAAAGAACAAAGGTAATATTAATATGTGTCCTTTCATGCGTGTCCTTTCAAATGGTTTAGTGGCCTCAAGTGCTATTGAGCTTTACACTACTGTTTTAAAGTCTCATTTCAGGTGTTAGCTTAGTG
Source organism: Macrotis lagotis (assembly GCF_037893015.1). Taxonomy (NCBI): domain Eukaryota; kingdom Metazoa; phylum Chordata; class Mammalia; order Peramelemorphia; family Peramelidae; genus Macrotis; species Macrotis lagotis. The sequence continues at coordinate 140,145,568 of NC_133666.1, read as the reverse complement.
GTGACAGATACAGTGCTTTTTTTGAGTGTTGGTTTTGTTTTTGATTTTTTTTTGCTTTCTCTCCTCAGCATTTTTGGGGCTTACAGCATGGATGTGATCACCAGTACTTCATTTGGTGTCAATATTGATTCCTTGAATAACCAAAATGATCCCTTTGTCAGAGAAATCAAGAAGTTAATTAGATTCAATTTTCTGGATCCACTCCTGCTTACAATAGGTAAGTTGGCTCTTTACAGAAATGGATAATTAAAAATTCAGTGGTCCTGACATTCCTGGAAGTAACTCAATAAGTTGCATATAGTCATAGAAATGCACAGAAATTTAGAATCCAGCAGCTCTAATCTCTTTATTTAACATAGGATTAAACTAATGCCTAAAGATATTACAACTCAATCTCAGGGATTCTGGGGATTAAGTTCTTAATTTCTATCTGCTAGAAATGAAGGCCTTTCAGGGAATAACAGATCAAATTCTTCAAGGGAATTATTTGCTGATTTGGTCAGACATAGTTAGGTTAACAGTTAACTTAGAACACCAGGCTATAGGGACGAGTATAGGACATTTGATTTTGGAGAGGGATTCTCTCCCACAGTTGGGCTTTTTATTGATTCCTTCCAGTTCACAGACTGTCATGAAGTGAAAAAGAAAACAAATTATTGCAATTTATACTTTTGGTACCTCCTCCCAATCTATACGTCAAATAAAGGTGATAACATCTCTCATAAAATTCTACAATTTCATAAAAATATTTTTACTTTTTTCTCTTTAGCAATCTTTCCATTCCTTGTTCCTTTGTTTAAAAAACTGGATGTAAGTATATTTCCAAAAGAGGCAATAGACTTCTTGACAAAAGCAGTTAAAAAAATAAAGGAAGAACGGAAGAAAAATCCACAGATAGTAAGTAGATCCCTCCACTGTTTAGGTTAAGAATATGTGTACATTATAAATAGTTGTATTCTTTATCCTCAGAGTATCACAACAAAACAAAGCAAATATAACAACAAATTGAGTTCCATTATTCTTGAGGTTCATCTGTGCTCACTGCATTTATCTTTATTCAGTTTCAATAATCAGATATTTTTTGAGGACTTGCTGAAATGTCACTTGGTGACCTCTAAGCTCACTTCCAGCTTTAACTGTATGTTCTTATTTTTAATTTTTTTACTAGACCTTGTGATCTATAACTCTGTGAGTACAAAGAGAGAAAAGACATTGTCCCAACTCTCAACTAAATCACAATCCCATAAGTGGAAGAAGACATAAAACCAATATTAAACTGCAAATTAGTATATGAGAGAGAAAATACTTTTCTCTTTAATTAATGTACTTCCAAAACAGACCTTGCCAACAATGCCAAGGGTTATATAAGAATGGGCACAAATATTATAATTGTGTCAGTACTTTGTATTCAAATTCTTCATATGGGCTTTTGACCCAAATATAGACCATTTTTCATTTTCCACAAAGCTCCTATTCTGAGGCCTTTTCATGGAACTGTTTTGACCCTTGATTCTTGAAGGACAGGCCAGAAAAGAACAACCTATTGTTTACCCTTGCAAGCTACAAAATCTTTCAAGTATGGTCATTTTGGTTCTTTGTATGCTTCTGACCTAGGATCAATTTATCTGAGTTTAAGGAGAGATGTCCATAAGTTGATCACCGTGACATTAATTCTTTGCCTAGAATGGTCCTGAAAGACCAGCCATGAAGTTATTGAAAAATTGTCATCAGTGGTGTCCACAACAATATGAACATTGCTTCCATTGAAGCATCAGCTTTCTATATTTGATGTTAAATTTAAGAGAATTGACTTTCTGAAATACCTAATATTTTCTTTTAGATTCTTCAGGGTCTATTTTCCTTTCATAACTCTGGAACCATAATTGGGACATAATCTTTTAAAATGTAGAAATCTGATTTTGTTTTTATTTCCTTCACTTGAGCATCAGGCTCTTTGACCCTCCAGGGTCCTTTGTTGGAGTGTATTAGTTAGAATTCCAACTCTGCCACTGAGCTGAAGATGCAGTGTTTCTAATCATTCAAATTATCACATATTTGTACTGCAGTAGGGATATTAATTTATCATATTCTTAGCCAATTTCTGTATTCTCAAATGTTTCCTCATGATTTCCACCGTTTTTCCAGCATCGTGTAGATTTCCTTCAGCTTTTGATGGAATCTCAGACTTCTAAAAATTCAGAGACAGACTCTTACAAAGGTAACTTGGGAATTGGGGTTGTCTCAAATTGAATTCTTGAAACCATTATCTCTGGAAGTATGGAAAAAGATTTCTAATTTGTTTATATGATATTACAAACTGCAGTAAAAATGATGCCAAAGATGATGCTACGAGGTTTTAAGATTTGCAGAGCATTATATTTATATATGTACATACACACAGATTTATAAATATATAATGTATATATTACTCCATTTAATCTCCATACCAATTCTGTATACTTTGTGTCAATATTATTTGTATTTTAGAGATGAGAAATCCAAGACTGAGAAAATTTGAGTAACTCCTGCCAAAGGAGTTAGGATTTGAAATAGGATTTGAAATGACATCTGATTGACCTCAAAGTCCAATATTGTATGGTATCACCTAGTTATCTCAGTTAGATGCTTGCTGTTTACAGAATGAGCTCAATGGAGACAATTTTCAAAATTATATTGTATTTGTGATGGTCAAATTAGTCTGAAACTTGAATGATGATAGAAGAATCCCTTTGGCATCTATTGCCTAGGATAACAATGAAGCATAACAAGGTGGGAAAAATAATTTGATATGAGAGAAATTCTGTGGTCTTATCATAACTGTACTACTAAGTACTTGTGTGAACCCATTGGTACATCAGTTCACTTGTTTGGACTTGCTTGTTATAGATAAAAATTAGATCTTGACACAGATGATCACTTAATTACCTTCTAATTTTAAATTCTATAATTTTCTTCTTTTCTGTGGGCCTAAACCATATTTCTTTGTGCTCAGCTACATGGACACCTTGATGGCACATAGAATAGAGTGCCAGGTCTGGTGTCAGGAAGACCTGCATTCAAATTTAGTCTCAAACACTATCTATATGACAAATCACTTAATCCTGTTTGCCCCAGGCTTCTCATCTTTAAAATGAACTGGATAAGGAAATAGCAAATCACTCTAGTATCTTGGCCAAAAAATGACAAATGGGGTCATTAACATTTATTTGTACAGGACTGAAAAATACATGAACAACAGCAATACAGGAAAGAAAGATTATACTTAGTTACATGTTTCTTTTACAATATAAAACTTGTGGGCAAGCTTCCCAAATTGTATTTTAATTAGCACTCTTACCATTTAACCTTAAATAGGATACAATTTTTCCTATCTTGCATCTAAGCATCATTTTTATTTTGCCAGGTATTGGGGTTAAGTGACTTGTCTAAGGTCACATAGCTAGGTAATTATTTGGTGTCTGAGGCCAGTTTTGAACACAGGTCTTCCTGACTCCAGGGTCTGTGCTCTACCCACTATACCACCTAGCTGCCCTGCCCTTAAGCATTCTTACAAGAACTTTTCCCCAGGGAGGAAGCATATTCTGATTGAAGGGTGGAGTTATGATTCAGAAAAGACAGAATTTAGTCTCAGTTTCAGTCACATGTGATTTTGGAACAATAGGCATGTTATTGCTCTGAACCTCAGTTGCCTTATTTGAATAATAGAGTGAAGCATTCTTGCACTAGCAGTTTTATACTTATTA